>NW_007726797.1:542419-543920 GCF_000696425.1 Galeopterus variegatus
GAAAAAGAACGCTGTATTCACAACACACATGTATGTGACTGTATACACACACACACACACACACACACACACACACAGAGATATAGAGACAGAAACAGACATGGAGAGAAAGAGAGAACAAAGTCCCTGGGGAGAGAGTGCTGTGGGGAGGGGAGGCGTGGGTTCCATGTGCCTGTAGCAGCATGCATTCTAGGGCCATGCCCACATTGAGGCTGGACTAACTAGTCCTCTGTCCTGAAGAAACAACTAAAAACATTAGAATCAGGTCATTCTGACCAAATGAATGTACCTAATGCACTAGGTCCCTTTCAGTGCTGTGTGCTATGGTGCATTATGTACAATTCTAGCTTAATTACTGTGCCAGTTTTCAACAGGAAACAGAAACAACACACTGAAACTAGATCACTGAGTATAGTTTAATAATGGGGCAATTTATGAAGGTGGGAGCAGAGCTAGAGAAAGCAAGAAGGAAGGTGCAACTCCCCATGACAAGCAGCTGTGAGGAGCCAGTCACAGAAAAAGTCACCAGAACTGAGCCCAGAGAGAGCTGCATGAAGACCTGGTATGGCCAGCTGCAGGGAGCTGCAGTCTTTGGCAGGGGGAGGCACCTGACTCTGCAGACAACCCTCAGCAACCCAGCGGGGAGGGAGCCTTGGAGGACAGATCTCCTGACCTTTCTTTCCTTACACTCACTGGTCTCCTGCCAGAGTCTCCCATTGGCTGCATCCACCTGGAAGCTGACAGGAGGGAGCCTATTGATGCAGTCTACAGATCAGCTTCCCAGGTCACCAAACGGGGTGGAGAAGGTAGAGAGAATTTGGAGGGGAAGATGGACTTGACAGTCAGTGATGTAGGACTGCACTGAATGTTTAGCTTTTTCTATGGAAGCACAGAGAGCTGGCATTCAACATCACCAAGCAAAAAAGTTCTAATTGTATGTTGAAGGTTGTCGGGGTGGGGGGGAGTCGGCGCTCGTGCTGGCCCCCGGACAACTAGCTAAACCACGCTCGGCTCAAGGGAACGAGGCCGAAGATTACTCCCTGCCTCCTCCTCCCCGTGCGAGAGGAAGTGGGGCGGGAGAGCTCAGGAGATAGGTAAGTGCAGCCACCGGCTCCAACCTGGCTCGCAAAGGAGCACTCAGACGCGGTGGGGGTTCTGTCAAGCGGTTCCATCTATTCAACCCAAAGCCTACATATTTATGCATAAATGGGCTAAATGGGTGGAGGATTCTGGCGGGGATCTCCACCTAACAAGCCAATCACCCTATAGGTCATGCGTGCATGCATGGCTCCTGCCTATGCTTATAGTAAAGATCATGAAGTGTCCATGAGCCCGGAAGGCTCTCTGCACCAATGATGCTAAGCTCTGTAAATGGGGTGAGGTTTTACCCAACACCATAGTCACTCCCCCTTTACATCGTCCAGGTGCCATCCTGAGCACGTGTGAAAAACAAAGAAGGGAACAAGCAGTCGTCATTAGGTGTAGCAACCATCTGTGCCAG
>NW_007726797.1:544514-556738 GCF_000696425.1 Galeopterus variegatus
TAGCTGCCACCCAATAGAAGGTTCTTTAAACTGGTGGTTAAGAAGTTTAATAAGAAAGTTGGGGGGGAAAGGTGCTGCTTTCTTGGTTATTGGAAATAGGATTTTATTTTTTTGTTTGTTTTTGTTGTTGTTTTTATTTTTTATTTTTTTATTGAATTGTAATTAATTATACGTATTTTGGGGATTTGATGTTGACTTGTGTGGATCAAATCAATATTACTAGTATGTATACTGTTACAAATTGTATTTATTCTTTATGCCCCCTGTCCAATCTCTCCCTATCCCCTTCTCCCTCCACCCTCCCACCACTGATAACCTTAGATTTCTTCTCTCCCTCTGAAAGAGTAATGGTGATTCTGTTGATTTGTTGCTTACATGATCTGTCCAATGCTGAGAGGTGTGTTCAGGTCCCCCAATATCATCATAGAGCAGATGCTTCTTCTGTCACTCTGGAATGGGCTTTGTGGGGAAAGACATCCTCTTTCTTTTCTTGGTCTCTGCTGGTGACTCTCCCTGTGTCAGTGCACTCCAGTGGCTGGTGGACCATCTGCATGCTGGTTGTGACATCTAGCCACTTTCGTGGCAGCCATGGTTACTGTGGTGCCTGTGGGGCACCACCCACATGGAGGTGATGTTATTGGCATGTTCTTTGGTGCTGGTGGCGTGCCTGGTTGCAGGGGGTCTCTGGTCCCTGGGCGGGGCCCTGAGGTACTGGCAGTGTGCCTGGATGTGGGAGTGGGGTCCGGTCCCTGGCTTGAAGCCCCGAACCCCCAGGCAGGGCCCTGAGTTGCTGTTGGCATGCCTGGGTGTGGGTGGGGGGAAGGGTCTAGTCCCTGGCTCCATACCTCAGGTCCCCAGGTAGGCCCCGAGGTGCTGGTGGTATGCCTGGGCTGGAACTAATTTGTTGTCCTTTGCTTACTTCTAAAATGGGGGAACTTCCTGTTGGGACCAGTACTTGAACTCTGAGGTTGAGCTAAATTGCTGCTTTGCTGCTGTTCCCATAGGGAAGGCTTTTTGTGCAGCTCAGGGTTTAATGGTTGACCTTATAGGTACTTCTGGCTCTCCATAGATCTGGTGCACCTGGGTTGTGTAGAAACTTTGATCTGGGCCTGAGTCTTTTCATCAAACTGCACCCCATGCAATTCTGTATTCTTGACCAGCCTCCTCTGAGTGGCCCTGCGCTGACTGGGAGACAGATTGGTTGTCCTTTCTGTGCCCCAGTGGGCCCTTCTCCCCCACTGCCCCTGCTCCAAACACTTCCCATGGGACTGGCCCTGAGCTGGTCCCTTGCAATAACTCACTGGCCTCTTAACGGCTCCCTTTTTTAGCTGTTCTGGTTCCTTGCTCCTGTGTGGGTCCATGGGAACCCTATTAGTGGTCTTACTGTCCTGGGGGCCACAAAGGCCCTCTTCTCCCCTGCCACCTCCAAGCAACTCCATCTGAAGGGCACAGCAGTGGCTTCTGCCAGCTCCTGCTCCATGCGCTCAGCAGCTCCAGCCTTAAAGCAGCTGCAGCCTGAAATGCTCAGAGTAGTTTTTTTCTTTCTCTCATTGTTTCTCCTGCCTTCATGAACTCCGTAGGTCTCTCCTCCTCTTCCCCTGAGCTCCAGCAGCCCCAGCTTGGCTGTTGTTACATTTTTATGGTTGTATTTTGGTTGATTTTGGGGAGAGAGTAACGCTGGGGACTGTCTATTCTGCCATCTTGACTGGAACCCCAGAAATGGGATTTTAAAAGCACTCATTTTTTAAAAATAAGTTGTTTTCCAAATTGTCAACCACATTCAATAGAAAGTTAAGTATAGGAGAGTTCATTAACAACATAGCAGTAAAATTCAGTAAGGATGAAGAAATTCTCCCACTGATTTTTCCTGGAAATAGAATACATGTCAGATTTGACCAAAAGTTTGGAAATTTCTGGATTGCTCCACCAAACTGTGGGTCTGTGTTACACAGTGAGAGTGCCCCTAACTCTGTGTTGGGGCAGAGTCTGCAGAGGGCAGGGTGGATAAGGCAGGACGTTGACTGTGGACAGCTGCGTCAGACAGGAGATCAAAGGAGCAAGCCGAGGCCATCAACAGAAAGATACATCACAAAATGAGAAGTTGGGAGGTTTGCAGGAAGACCTGAGGCATGGGGTATGACAATGCATGGTCAGTGATTCAGGACTAAGGCTATTAGAGGCCAGCATGGAAGGGCTATTAGCTGTTTGATTGGAGGCAGGACTGTATGTTTAAAAGAGAAGAGGACACACCTCATTCCAGGTCTATTAAAATGGCAGCTGTCTCTACACAGCCTGTTCATTCCCTTGTTAGGAGAAACTAAACTCAGCTATCAGTTCCCTGCACATAAAGCTACCCTGATTCCTGCCTTTCCAACCCTTCCAGCCCCACCTCCCACCACTCCCCATCTTATTCCTCAATGCTCCACTCACAAGGATTTCCCTGAGCATATCGTGTTATTTCACATTACTGTGCCTTTGAGCATTGTATTAGAATTCAGTTTAAGTTGCTGTAACAAAGAAACAACAAAAATAGAATTCCTTAAATTAGAGTTTCTATTTCTCTCCTCAGGCAGTCTGGAGGTGAGTGATACAGAGCTAGCAGGGCAATGCTGCTCCACATAGTCATTCAGGGACCCACGTTCTTAACATGTTGTTACTTCACCATCTCCTGAGGTGTTGCCATCGTCCACAGGGTTGAAGTGGGCTTACCTTCACATCTGACAGAGTCAGCCCAGGGTCAGTGGCTTTGTCTCTAAGGAGACAACTCAGAAGTTGCACACAAAATTTGTGCTCACATCCTCTAGGCCTCAACTTAGTCGCCTGGTTGTGCCTAGTGGCAAGGAAGCTGGAAAGTACCATCCCTAGCTGGTGGCCATGTGCTGTACCCAAGTACATGGTTTTCATGAAAGGCGGAAACAATTAGAAGTTGCTGCCACCGCCTGCTCTTTTCTCAGCCTGGAATGGCCTTTACTCACCTTGATTCCTTCCCTTTTGTCCCCTCCCTGCCCTTTGTGACTAAACCCTCTTGTTCCCCAACCCAGCATTTTGTTAATTCCTCTCGGTTGTAATTATTTGTGTACAACTTGGGCTGTGAGCTGAAGATGAAGCCAGCATTAAATTACTGAAATCATTCCTGCAGTCCAACAATTTTAATAGTGTCTATAAAACCTCCCAGTTATTGCAGTCTTCGGTATTGCTGTTGAAAAAAAACTGTTTACAGCCCTTATATGCTCCACAGTCAAATACCTTCTGTGACCAGGAAACAGTCTCCTGTAGGCACTGCCTTTACTCTTCTTCTTTGCTGTTGTTCCTTGCAGCAGGTTGTGTTCCACTCCACATGTCCTATAGGACCTGCTCAACTGTAGGGCCCAGACATCACTGTAATCATAAGATGCTTTCATCTGTACATTTTCGTAAAATGTATAGATAGGTTGGTCAAAATTTGGCAGCTCATTTGTGAACAGTTTGTGATGCGGAGAGTTGATTTCCTTTGACTAAGGATCACTGAAGTCGGCACTCACTATTTATTGAATGAATGATTCATTCAACAAATGAATGAATCATTCAACAAATGAATGAATAAATAAATGAGAGGATAAAGTTGGCCAACATTTGGTCAAAAGCTAGATACATAGAGTCTGGTTATTTCAGTTGTCTTCATCATCGAATGGCTTCCACAGGATGAGCATCTTCTCACTAGCTTTCCATTGACCAAAGCACATTGTCATACCACTTAGAATCTGATCTTGGTGAAGGGGTAGTACAGAGTTACATGCTTTTTAGAAATCTTGGAAATTAAAAAGAATAAATCCTGTAGAACTGCTTGTACAAAGTTTGGTCTGAGTAAAACCTGCTTTTCCTTGCTTACAGGACAGCCCTGCTCTGGCTCTCCCCCAGGCCTTTTAGTATGTTCTTTATTTAAGGTGAAGAGGTGACAGCAGAACACACAGTCCTCCTGTCACCTCAGAACTCATCCAGCACCCCAGAGCCATTGTAACTATAGGCTGGCATCTCCACCCAAAACAGGCTAGTTTAGACTTGGGTGCTTAGGAGAACAAGGTAAATAAGAAAAATAATCTGATATCAAAGATTTATAAGTCTTTTGCCCTGTGTACGTTAATATCTAATGGACTCTGTAAGGATCACTGGTTCTAGTGACAATGTCCTAGAGGCTCTATAAGATCCCAAATCTTCCTAGATCCAATCATGTCTAGAGTCCTATACTTTCCAAAATTGGAATATGGGCTTTAATTTTCATGAACAAAGACTCTAAATAAAAAATTAACTTTTACTCTATCTGCTGAATTTCCTGAATTCATTCTATGACAAAATCTAGCTTCTTCCTCAAGAAATAGGGTCAGAAGCCTGCTAAATTTCTAAATCCCTAACCTAAAGAAACTCCAACCTACCTGGCACAATCTTATTATCAAATCATTTATTTCGTGTGTTTTTTTTTTTTTCTCTTGAGAGTAACAGGAAACATCCTAAAACAAAAGTTTAAGTTTCTTAAGACCACCCTAAAAAAACTAATCACAACTTTTGAATAACTCCAAAAGTATCAATTGAATTATAATAATTATGTTACACTTTTTTTTTTTCTAACTGAAATTTTGTATCCTTTATTTATTTATTTATTTATTTTTAACTGGGGGAGAAAACCATTGCAAAATACAACTGGGGAGATTTTCAGATGAGATTGGGCACATTCAAGGTGGTATGGCCGTAGATGAGATTTTCATATAAATATAAAAACATTAAAGTTTAAAGTGAGAGAAAAGGTTGTTGAGAAGAAGGCCCAGATATTCTTGTAATGAGATTTCCAATCTGATAAAATAATATGTGTTATTATGGAGTACAACAGCTGGTGTCTGACTTGGGGTCCAAATAGGATTCAACCCCATCTGGATTTATCTGTTGAAGGGTGGGCACTGTTGGATTTACAAAAGAACAGTAGTTTGTGGCTGAAGAAGTAAACTGCAGAGCAGGTACAAATGTGCCTGAGGGTGCAGACTAGAAACAGTGGCCCAGCATAATGTCAATGCCCTGAGCAGCTGGTGAGACAGGAGAAACTCTGACCACACCTGTTGCTCAGAGAAATGGACATGCTGGAAGGAGAAAGCAAAGTTGAAATGAAACATTTTGGAGTGGAAGCTGCAAAGCTGAGCTCTAACCTATCTTTACCTAGACTTCACTTCTCCAGGTGTTTGTTTTCTCACTTGTTATGTATGTGATTTGGACTAGATGATTTCTGAGGATCTTCCAGTTATAATGTTCTCTGACTCTAAGGAGAACTGAGACCATAAAAGAAATGAACATGGTGTATCTGAGACCATAAAAGAAAATGAACATCAAGACCAGCAAATGAATGGGAAAAAGAAAGGCATGGAAAAGAAGTAGCTGAGTATGTCTCCTTTATCCAATGGGAGCAGGACCTGAAATTCATTTCCTTAGACACAGACAGAGGGCAGCAGTAGCAGAAGAGTGGCGGATTTCTGTCCTGTCTGTAGATTCCAACCAACACTTGTTTCCATGGGAATGAGGAAGGCTGCTTCCTAACAGATGGGCGGTTTTAAAATCCCATCTCTCCCGAAACTTTCCTTTCATCTGTTTCTGTTGTGCTAAACTCTGCTTAGGTAGCATGAAAATGGAAAGGCAAGTGGCAACTGAAAGGAAAAGAAAGTGTCCCTTCCTGTTCTGCCAGTACATTCTATTCAAAAGGTGGTAATGAGGAAAAATAAAATAAAATGATACAGAAAAATTTGAACGTCTCTTTTTTTACATATTCCATATGAGTTTACAAACTTGTAATTAGTTACCAAAATCTTAAAATTTTTATCTCCCTCCATTTTATACTCCCTATATTTTAGTATCTGGTTTTTTTTCTGTAATTCCCCTGTCATACTCTTGCCCTTGAATTTTTTTGTCAATTTCTTTATTACCTACAAAAAAATAAAACAACAACAACAAAAACCAACTATGTATCATGGTGATAAAGAAAATGGTATAGATAGACAAGGGAAAACGTTCTCCAAAATACCCCAGCAATACTAAATTCTTATCTTCAGTTGTGTCTGGCTAATGAGAGTAAGGTGGGGAAGGAAGGTGGTGGAGAGAAAGCAAAATATGCTTTTCCCCCACTTTGACAAGCTACTGTTTGTGTCCCTTATTAGGCGATCCAATTCTTTCAAGATAAAAACGGAATGAACAGTCTGCTTCTGTCATTCCAAGATTGTTTTGCTCTAAGATGACTGACATGCATTAAAGGTAAGTAGATGTAGAGGAAGGTTATTAGTGCAACTTACTGGTGAGTTATTTGCAGAACTAAATAAAAATAATAATGATAATCAATGGTAATTAGTGTTGATTGCATTACTAAAGCAATCTTTCATGACTTCCTATGTCCGTGTTCTTTGGTAGTGCCTTGGCTCTCCACCAGCCTTTGAACGTCTCTTTTTTTACATATTCCATATGAGTTTACAAACTTGTTGTAATTAGTTACCAAAATCTTAAAATTTTTATCTCCCTCCATTTTATACTCCCTATATTTTAGTATCTGGCTTTTTTTCTGTAAATCCCCTGTCATACTCTTGCCCTTGAATTTTTTTGTCAATTTCTTTATTACCTACAAAAAAATAAAACAACAACAACAAAAAACAACTATGTATCATGGTGATAAAGAAAATGGTATAGATAGACAAGGGAAAACGTTCTCCAAAATACCCCAGCAATACTAAATTCTTATCTTTAGTTATGTCTGGCTAATGAGAGTAAGGTGGGGAAGGAAGGTGGTGGAGAGAAAGCAAAATATGCTTTTCCCCCACTTTGACAAGCTACTGTTTGTGTCCCTTATTAGGCGATCCAATTCTTTCAAGATAAAAACGGAATGAACAGTCTGCTTCTGTCATTCCAAGATTGTTTTGCTCTAAGATGACTGACATGCATTAAAGGTAAGTAGATGTAGAGGAAGGTTATTAGTGCAACTTACTGGTGAGTTATTTGCAGATCTAAATAAAAGTAATAATGATAATCAATGGTAATTAGTGTTGATTGCATTACTAGAGCAATCTTTCATGACTTCCTATGTCCGTGTTCTTTGGTAGTGCCTTGGCTCTCCACCAGCCCTTTTAGTATCGCCTTTATTTAAGGTGAAGAGGTGAGAGCAGAACTGACCCAGTGCCCCAGAGCCATCATAAGTATAGGCTGGCATCTCCACCCAAAACAGGCTTGTTTGGACCTTGGTGTTTAGGAAAACAAGGTAAATACAAAAAATAATCTTAAAAAAAAAGGATTTATATTTAAAGACGAAATAACCAACTGGCTGCATTCTAGGGCCAATAAACGATCAGCCTAGTCTTTTGCCCTGTGTGTGTTAATGGCCTAAAAAAAAGGATTTATATTTAAAGACGAAATAACCAACGGGCTGCATTCTAGGGCCAATAAACGATCAGCCTAGTCTTTTGCCCTGTGTGTGTTAATGGCCAATGGACTCTATAAGGATCACTGGTTCTGCAAGAATGTGTCTGACTTTTTGCTTCATTATGTGACTTGCTTTGGCCAATGGGGTTGTAAGCAATGTTGATGTAAGCAGGGGCTTAAAAAAATTCTCACATGATTAGTGCAGCCATTACAAAAAACAGTATGCAGGTTCCTCAAAAAATTAAAAATAAAACTACCTTATGATCAAGCAATTCCACTTCTGGGTGTATATCCAAAGGAAATGAAATTAGTATGTCAAAGAGATATTTGCACTCCCATGTTCATTGCAGCACTATTCTCAATAGCCAAGTAATAGAATCAGACTAAGCGTACACCAACAGATAAATAGATAAAGAAAAGGTGGTATATATACACAATGGAACACTATTCACTCTTTCAAAAAAAGGAAATCCTGTCACGACAACTTAGATGAACCTGGAAGACATTACTTCAAGTGAAATAAGCCAGGCACATAAAGACAAATACTGCAGGATCTCACTTATATGAAGAATCTAAAAAAGTCAAACTCAAAGAAGTAGAGAGTAGAAAGGTGGGTACCAGGGGCTGGGAGGTGGGGAATTGGGAAGATGTAGGTCAAAGGACACAAAATTTCAGTTAGATAGGAGGAACAAGTTCAAGAGACCTCGTGTACACCATGGTGACTATAGTAAATCTCACTGTGTTATATACTTGAAAATTGCCAAGGGACTAGATTTTAAGTGTTCCTACCACAAAAAATGATAAGTATGTGAGGTAATAGATATGTTAATTAGATTGATTTAGCCATTCTTCAATGTATACATATATTAAAATATCATGTTGTATACCATAAATATATACAGTTTTCATTTGTCAATTAAAAAAAGAAAAAAGAATTTAAAAAATCTTCACATTTCTACTTCCTCTTTTGTGCTTGTTATCATCATGTGAAGTAGCCTGCTGGGGGATGAAACTCATGCGGCAGACCCAGCCCTCCTTGCTGAGGCCATCATAGATTAGATGACAGTCAGATGATCCCTGCACATGGGAGTGAGAACAGGTAAGCCCAGCCCCGATCAGAAGAGCTGCCAGACAACCTGTAGGCTTGTGAGAAACAACTGTTGTTTTATGCCATAACTATGATGTGGTGTGATTTGTTATGTAGTAATAGATAACTGAGGCAAATAATAATAATTTATTAAGTATTCACTCTATTCCAGGTATTCTTTTTCAAATCTATTTTTTAATTGACATGTATTGATTATACACATTTATGGGATACAGAGTTATATTTTAATACATGTATACTATGTATGATGAGCAAATCAGAGTAATTAGCACATTCATCATCCCTCAAATTTATCATCTCTTTGTGATGAGAGCATTTGAGCTCCTCTCCTCAAGCCATTTGAGAATATACAATAAATTATTGTTAATTATAGATGCCCAGCACTACTATAGCCACTAGAACTTATTACTCCTATCTATCTGTGATTTTGTATCCATTAACCAACTCTCTGTATCTCCCCTTCCCTTTCCTTTCCCAGCCTCTAGTAACCACAATTCTACTCTCTTTTTCTATAAGCTCAACTGGTTTTTTAAGCTCCCACATATAAGTAAGAACATGCGGTATTTATCTTTCTGTGCCTGACTTATTTCACTTTACATAATATCTTCCAGGGTCATCCATGTTGCCACAAATGACAGGATTTCATTCTTTTTTATGGCTGAGTAGTATTCCATTGTGTATATATATATATATCACATTTTCTTTATTCATTCATCTGTCAATGGACACCTAGGTTGATTCCATATCTTGGTTATTGTGAATAATGCTGCAATAACCATGGGTTTGCAGATGTCTCTTTGGTATGCTAATTTCCTTTCCTTTGTATGCCAGAGATTCTTCTATGCTTTTTTAAATAAATCATTTGATTCTTGTAACAACTCTAACAATAGTACTATTACAAACTCCATTTTTAAGTTCAGCATATTGAGGCTGAAGTATAAATCTTCAAAATGATTTTTCACATACATTTAACATCACAAATATCCTGTGCCATAGACAGAGAAAGTACTATTTTCTTCCTTTTACAAATGGAAACTACATCTCAGAGAATCGCCAAAGGCTACAGTAAGTGTCAAAGCATGACTTAAACCAGAATCTTCTGATTTAAAGTCTAGAGTGCCTTCCACCACACAAGGCATTTTAGAGTAGAATGCATTAGTAGGAGATTATTCAGTATAAAGGATATACAAGAATAATAGGATGCATACTTTTTTTCTTTGTAAGGGTTTTTGGGTTTTGTTTTTACAGTAAAGTTTACCTTGATAGGGATGACTGAGAAGTTACTCCTCCTTCCATTTTGTTCAAAATTTGGCATAAGGAAGCTTGACACACCAGAAGGAATCATCTCCTTCTGTTATACAATTTCTTGCTTCTTCCAGAGAATTGTATATATTGTTTTTAATAATAAACTGGAGGCCTATACCATTCATTCATTCAATAAATGATACAGTAGTGCTCATACATCTTTTACCCTAGATTTGGATGATATCTGGTTTTGGCCATGATGGAATAACTGTGTTGGACTTACCCTCCCACCGTTAACAACCATAAATAAGACAAAACATATAGGGCAAATATTTTAAGGCAGGAGGAAAGAGACAGCAAGGAACTGAGATCCTTGAGATAAGGGAACACCTAAGAAGTAAGCAGTATATTCACTCCTGCCTTCTGTCTAGGAGAACTTTCCAAACCAAAGCACAAGAAGATGGAGCCCAAGTAAAAAGAATAGGACTTGCTCAGCCTTGGAGGCAGAGATGAGAGTGCAGGAATGCCAGTGTGGCTGAAATTTATCAGACAAGGTAAAAGAGAGGAGAGAGCTGCCCAAAAGGAAGACTATGGAAGTCTGCATGGACATTCACTTTAAGTTATTAGTTATGCATAGGTAGCATAAAATTTCATGAGACCTAGCAGAGAGTGGCTACTGGGGATTAAGAGTTAACAGGGATACCAGGAGTCATACAGTCCTGGGAGACATCAGAGTTCTATTCTGCTAGAGTGGAGAGACCCATAGTAGCACCTTGGGCATTCAAATGAGACCCCCATAAGGTCACACCTTAGGAATAATGACTATACATTAGAGAAAGAGCCACACCATAGGAATAAGAAAAACACCAAAATAGTAATTTGTCCACCTACAACAACAAAATTCAAATATTTTCAAAGATAAAAATTATAATTTAAGCTTCTTACAAAGTATCATTCACAATGTTCAGCTAACAATCTAAAAATTTTAGACATGCAAAAAAGCAAGAAAACATGACCTATAATCAAGAGAAATGGTAGCCAATAGAAACAGATCCCAAGATTACCCAGTTGTTTAACTTTCAGATGAGTACTTTAAAACAACTTTTATAAATATGTTTAAGAATTAAATGAAGAGATATAGGTAGTGAGTAAACAGATGGGAATCTCAGAAGACAAATGAAACTACAAAAAAGAAAACAAATGGAAATTCTAGAACTTAAAAATAAAAGTTCTGAAATGAAAAATTTACTGGTTGTGTTTAACAGCAGATAAGATGCTACAGACTTGAAGACAAATCAATAGAAATTATCCCAACGGAATATAAGAGAGGGGAAAAGATTTAAAAGAATAAAAAGCAACTTAGTCACTTATAAGACAATATCAAGTGGTCTAATGCACATGTGGTTGGAAATGCAAATGAAGAGGAGAAAGAATACAGTAAAAATACAAATTAGAAGAAATGACTATACATTTCCCACATTTTGTGAAAATCATCAACTGAAAGATCTAAGACCCTCAGCAAATCACTAGCAGGATAAATACAAGAAAACCACATGAAGGCATGCTAGAGCCAAACTGATAATTGAACACAAAATCTTTAACTCAGCTGAGGAAAAAAAAATGATGTCACATAGGAATAACTATAAGAATGATATCTGATTTCTCATTTGAAACAATGTCATCCAGAAGACAATGAAAAGACATCTTTAAAGTGTGAAAGGGGAAAGAAGACAATCTTGAACTATATATACAGCTGAGATGTATTCCGAAAGCAAAGGTGAAATAGATGTTGTCAAGTATTCAAAAACTAAGAAAAGTCACCACCAGCAAAGCTCCACTACAAGAAATGCTAAAAAGAATTCCTCAAACTGAAAGGAAATATTATATGAAAATTCAGATCTGTGGAAGTAATAAAGAGCACCAGAAAGATAAATAGTTGGTATATATAAAAGGTTATCATTTTCTTCTTGCTGTGTCATCCCGTGGTGGAAGATGGAAGGGCAAGAGAGCCGTGAGAGGGAGAACAAAAGGAGGACAAACTTGCTCTTATAACAAGCCAACTCTTGCAATAACTGACCCACTCCTGTAATAATGACATGTGGTGGAAGATGGAAGGGCAAGAGAGCCGTGAGAGGGAGAACAAAAGGGGGTCAAACTTGCTCTTATAACAAGCCAACTCTTGCAATAACTGACCCACTCCTGTAATAATGACATTAGTCCGTTCATGAAGGCAGAGCCCTCATGACCTAATCACATCCCAACACTGTTGCATCGGGGATCAAGTTTCTAAAACATGAACTTTGCGGGACACATTCAAATCATAACATATGCATTTTACACAGTCTCTGCCATCTTTTTAAAAATCACAAGACTACAATAAAAAAGAAATACTCAACAAACAAACCATTAGACAAGGATAGCCACTGTCACTATTCTTATTTAATATTGTAAATAA
>NW_007726797.1:557438-560868 GCF_000696425.1 Galeopterus variegatus
GAGCTTCTGGTGATTAGAGCAGTTTGTCAACCAGAACTACCTCATTCCTTACCTCAATCCCTGCAGCTTCTCAGACTACTTCAGATAATCTTCTCTGAGACTAATAAACCAGGTCTTCGCTGTTTGGCATCTTGCTTCAGGGGCCACTGCTGAGTCACTCTCCCACTCTTGGCAAGATCTTACTTGTGAGAGTTTCTGCTAAGTTAGCTGGTTCCTATTCCTAAGGGTATGTTCAAGCCCAGAGCCTAACTAGGTTTCTTCCTGAAGCTTACATTTGCAAGATTGCATATTGTTAACTCTCAACTCCCCATGGTTACAGGGCTCAGGAACAGGTGGATCTTGTTGCTGAATCACAAGCTAGACTCTGCCTCTGAAATGTTCCCTCCTTTACCAGACCCTTTAACAAGCACAGGTTTATTCAGGATGTGTTGCCTTTGCTCACTCTATTGCACATTCCCTGAAGAAGATGTCAATGACAAGGAAAGGGATAAAAATGGGGAACGGAATGAGGAGGGGGAAAGGGTCCAACAACTGCACAGCAACTCTTTGTAGTAACAGGCGCTGGCTGTCTATTATCTCACTTGGCACTTTAAGGTACATCTCCAGGTTCGGAGCACTTGCAGTAATGTTTTATATACATTTGAACTTCCTGCCATGTTTGACAAAAATTCCTAAGGCTAGAGTGTGTTAAAACATAGGAAGATATTGGGGTGTTCATTCCTGCAGGCTTCCCAGGCATCAGAAAGCTGAGTGCGACTGCCACTAAGAGAAGACTCTGCAATCCCCATGCAAGATGGGCATGGGTGCACTGGGGGTCAGTGAAAGAAGAAAGACCTTTAAATGGCTTTTCAAACACATTTAAGAGAGAGAGAGACGCAGAGAGAGAGAGACACAGAGAGACAAAGGGAGAGTAGGTCGTTCTCCACAGGCAAAGGAGAACAACTGCCAGGATCCAAAATGTTGACTGTTGCAGTAATTTGTGTGCTTTCTCTGAAGTGAACTACAGAGATCATACCCTACAATTTCATCAAGTAGAGGTGGAGCTTGTGAGAATTTCTCATTCTTACCTTGGAAAACTGCATGCTGAAGCATGTGGCATGTTTATTCATAGTAAACTGCAGCCTAGGCCTATAGAGAACAGAGCAACTGAGTTTTAAATGGTTAGAGAGAAAATATGAGAGAAAGTTATCCTCAGCATTCACCCATCTGTGAAGCTATTAAAATATCACATCCTGGAATCTCCAGAGTGTGAATTTTCCATCATAGCTCCATGACATTTTACAGTCTCTTCACTTATCTCATGAGATATTAAGGAATTCACAAGACAGATTTACAATTAATTTTATTTCAGAAGAATATATAGCATATCACATTTGGTGAGTCAGAGAGAGAAAATCTGAAATAAAATAAAAATAGTATGTTGTGAACTAAAAAATAGCTGGCACTAAAAAAAATCATGGCACTATAGTTAACTCTAGCATAATAAATGGATATAGAGCAGAAGAGTGGATCAATGTCCTTTCGGAAAGTCAGCGGTATTTGCAATTCTTTGGGAGTCTAACCTTGATTCATATTGAATTTCAAAAGCACATATCTCTGTCATAATTCAGTTTGATTCGGCTTCTGCTATGTGCCTTGCACTGAGCTAGGCACTGGTGAACAGAGAAGAATAGCCCACGACTGCCCAGAGAAGAGTCTAAGATGACATTTTTGCTATCTTCTCAACAAAAAGAAGCAATGCCCCGAGTCGGTTCAGCAAACATTATGGAGAGTAGACTGTAAGGCCCTATGCAAAGCCCTGATAAACCCCCAAATAATACCAAGAAGCAAATGACTTTTTCAAGCCATATTCCATATTGACTGTGTGATGCTTAATGTATGTCTGGGCACAGCAGATTTACTTCCCTAATCATGTTTTGCTTATGCTAATATTAAAATTAGCCCATATTCCCTGGTCACCTTCAGAGGAAGAAGTGGCTTTAGAAGCATGCTTGGCAACAAGATAAAGAAAGGATTGAGGATACCCAAGTGTGAAGAATTTTATAATAAAAAGATTAATATCCATGAGCTTTTAAAGATAGAGGATGGCTGCTCTTCCCACCCTCTTTTTCCTCCTCTCCATGCCTTTCTTTTTCTTGAGAAATGACTCCTTAGAAATACGGAAAATGTTTGTTGTAATCTTTACAAAATTATGGATCATGAGAGGAAAGAGAAAATAAATTTACTGATCCTCTACTAGGGGCACTTCACCTATCAAAATAGCAGAGGCGAAGACCATTTGGCATCACACTGTTGGTGAGGGGGTGGGGAAATGGGCTTGCTCACACATTGCTGGCTGATGCACCTGCTCTGGAGGCAATGTGGTAATTGCTATCAAAATTATCCTTCCATGATCTTATCCTTCAGGTGTATTAGCATTTATGAGAAATGACATATGCATAAGATTATCCATTGCAACACTGTAATAGCAAAGGATTGAAACGAATTGATATTCATTAGTAGGAAACACAATTAAGGTCATCCATACAAGGGAGTATATACAACCACAAAAAAATGAGAATTATTGTTGATATAATTTGTTAAGTGAACAAAGGAAGGTGCAGAACAGCAAGTGCTATGTGTTTCCAATTGTGTAAAGGGGAAAATATACACAAGTCTTTGTACAGAACTAGACTATTAAGGAATTAGTAACACTGGTTGCCTCCAAGCAGGGACGTGGGTAAGCTGGAGTAGAATATTTGTTGCTGAACACCCTTTGTGTCATTTGAACTTTTTCTTTTTTTTTGGCAGCTGGCCAGTGCGAAATCTGAACCCTTGACCTTGGTGTTATACCACCACGCTCTAACCAACTGGGCTAACTGGCCAGCCCCGTCATTTGAACTTTGAACCATGTAAATATATAAGCTATTTTTTAGAAGCAAAAAAAATAAAATAAAATAAAATAAAATGGACACCAATTAATTTCCTTTGATTTAAGAACACCATATTTAACTTCTGCATAACAGAAAGAGGACAATAATACTTTACTGGGTCAATACTGAAAGTTGCACAAATTGGTATGAAATCACCACCAGCTAGCTCTTTCTTAGGCCATTCATGTTTTTGGAACTATGTCCTTGAATTGTTGTTAGAGCTATGAATTGAGCCCTTTACTTTTCTTCCTTCTCCTTATAGTCATATAACAACGATGGGAATAGTTTATGGGAGGCCTGCTATTCCTGCAGCTCTGAGCTTAGAGCTGTGGCCCTAATGTCTCTTTTAATCTTCACATTAACCCTATACAGTGGGAATATTAGCTCCATTCTAGCAGTGAGAAAACAGGGCTTCAGACAAATTCGTATTTTCTATTTTAATCGGTTTCCAGATAGTGTGGAGCAATTCTTTTTTAATGTGTATGGCTTTGAGAGGAAAGAAAAGTTTGGGTTTTTTT
>NW_007726797.1:561324-563717 GCF_000696425.1 Galeopterus variegatus
GTGGCCCTAATGTCTCTTTTAATCTTCACATTAACCCTATACAGTGGGAATATTAGCTCCATTCTAGCAGTGAGAAAACAGGGCTTCAGACAAATTCGTATTTTCTATTTTAATCGGTTTCCAGATAGTGTGGAGCAATTCTTTTTTAATGTGTATGGCTTTGAGAGGAAAGAAAAGTTTGGGTTTTTTTTAAAGGGCCTTTCAAAGCCTACTATGCCACACCAAAAATGAAGACGCTGACACAAAATTTATTCCACAGAGATTATTCTAAAGGACACTTCTCACATTCAAGTGCTACTCAGAAAAATTGTGTATGGGTTATATAAGAGATTCTTATATTTTAAAAGAGGAAAAAAATCCCCATAAAACTACAGCTGCCAGACTCCTCTGCCTGTTCTTCAATTTCTCAAGTACAACGTGTACACAGCAAGTTCTCGTCCTTTACCATGAAGAGCACTAAATCCTTTCCCACCACACTATGGTAGAAATTGTGTCGTACAGCCTCTTCACACTCCCTGAACTAGCCCCAAGCATTTTCTCATGAGTTATCGAGTCCAGGGTAAAAGCCTGCCATACTTAAAGGTATAGCAGAAACTTATTTCTAAAATGTGCTTGATAGTACTGAAGTAAGGACGACAATGTCAACCACTCAGCCTTGGGCTTTTTTTCCCCATCATTGTTCAGGAGGCTTGACTTGAAGCAATAGTGCTTGCAAGAAATGCTCACAATATGGACCTTCAGTTCCCCATGTCCCAGCTGATACGTTCATCAGCCCAACTTCTCCAACTTCCTCTCTATTAGCCATGAAGACGTGCATCATACCTCACTAAAGAGCTCCCAAGAGAAGGGCTACTGTGTTCTCCATCAAAAGCAAAGGAGAATGAAAATAGTTTTTCCATAAAATTGCCATTTTGGCTGTTAGTGGGTTTTCAGTGTGCTTTGAGGTTTCTGTTAGAAGTCAGACATCTTGATGATAAAAACTCTGTGTTGATGTTGGTGAACTGAGGTGACTGAATTGCTACTCCAAAGGCAGAAAGTGGCACGTGGAACTCAAGATAAAGACAACGAAAAACATCATTATGTTTCTCCTCTAGGTTTTGGGGGTATGGATTTTGTTTATTGCTTCCGCACAATTCAGTCCAGTGGGACACATTATAATCATCACCTATTTATGGCAAGGTGTTGTTCTAGGCACTGAAAATACAGGCAAATACATTACCAAGTCCTGCCCTCAAGTTGTTTAATATTCTGTCAATATTCTATCAGCTGAGGGCTGGCCTGTTAGCTCCCATGGGACAGGGTAGTGCTGATAACACCAAGGTCAAGGATACAGATCCCCATACCGGCCAGCCGCAAAAAAGAAAAAAAAAAAGAAATGTAACGGCAAAAAAGATCCCCCTCACACTAGTAATATTGTACTAGATGATACAGAAAATATACAAGTAATTATGTATGTCAGGTAAGTGATATGTGACACGAAAAACATTAAATCGAATAAGAAGGTAGAAACTAATAAGGGCTACTTTTCTGTTAGGGTGGCCAGGGAAGGCGGGTCTGAGGAGGTACCACTTCCACAGATTTGTGCATGAAGCCTGTGGTTATCCTGGGAAAGACTCCAGTGTGCAGGGAACGGCACGTTTAAGGCCCCAAGATGGGAATGGGTCTGGCAGAAATAGCAGAGGTCTGTACGGGAGGGTTACAGAAGTATTTCAAAAATGAAAGGAAATGGGGTCAGAAAAAGAAGCCGAGATCCCGGACAGGCCCTGTAGGCCATTATAAGGACTTTGGACACTGGGAAACCATTGAAAGGTTTTAAGTAGGTGAGAGACATGATCTGATTTGCATTTTAAAATAATTTCTTTGGAATCTATAATAATCTCAAAATAAAAAATTAAAACAAAAAGACATCTCTGGCTGCTGGGTGGAGAGTAGACCACAGGGCATGTGGTGGGCAGAATCCAGGATGGCCCTTTCAGTGCTCCTGCGCCTTGGAATGCCTCCTCTTGAGTACAGGCTGGCCTTATGGACTCACTTGTACTGAACAGAACATGACAGAAGTAATTGGTGTCACTTGTGAGATTAGGCTACATTNATCCTGGGAAAGACTCCAGTGTGCAGGGAACGGCACGTTTAAGGCCCCAAGATGGGAATGGTCTGGCAGAAATAGCAGAGGTCTGTACGGGAGGGTGACAGAAGCATTTCAAAAATGAAAGGAAATGGGGTCAGAAAAAGAAGCCGAGATCCCGGACAGGCCCTGTAGGTCATTATAAGGACTTTGGACACTGGGAAACCATTGAAAGGTTTTAAGTAGGTGAGAGACATGATCTGATTCGCATTTTAAAATAATTTCTTTGGAATCTATAATAATCTCAAAATAAAAAATTAAAACAAAA
>NW_007726798.1:0-330 GCF_000696425.1 Galeopterus variegatus
AGATCTGTGGTTTTTCTTATGTCTGGGAAGTTTTCTGCCACTATTTTGTTGAACATGTTTTTAATACATTCGCCTTTTTCCTCCCCTTCTCGAATACCCATGATTCAGATATTTGAGCGCTTAAGGTTGTCTAATATCTCTCTCTGATTTTCTTCGATAACTTTGATACTTTTTTCTTTTTTCTTTTTTTTTTTTTTTTTTTTTGTCTGCCTGTGTTATTTCAAACATCCCATCTTCAAGGTCTCTTCTGCTTCTGCAAGCCTGCTGGTTAAACTTTCTGTTGTGTTCTTTATTTCGTTGAATGAATTCTTCAGCTCGGCAAGCTCTGCT
>NW_007726798.1:1185-1953 GCF_000696425.1 Galeopterus variegatus
AGCTCTGCTACATTCTTTTTCAGGGCATTGATTTCCTTGTACATTTCTTCTTTCGGGTCCTGTATACTTTTCCTCGTGTCATCTAGCTGAGTTTTCTTGTATCTCTTTTAGTTTCCTTAGAATTATCACTCGAAATTCCTTGTCAGACATTTCAAGGGCTTCTTGTTCTATAGGATCTAGAGCTTGAGAGTTATTACCCTTTGGTGGTGTACTTTCCTGCTTTTTCATACTTCTGGTATCTTTCCTTTGATGTTCAGTCATCATGGCAGGGGATTTCATGGTCCACTGATTTGACACTATTGTCTGGCTAGGATGCTGCGGGGGCTGCCAATTTGTTATGGCTGTCTCAGTGTCTGCTCGGCTGCCCACTAGAGCCTTGGATGTATGGTCGCCTTGGGTCTTGGGCCTCTCTGGGGAGGCGTCACTCTGGTCAGCATGCACTCAGCAGGGATGGGGATAGAGTTGGGCGGTGGCAGCGAGGCCTACCTGCTGAGTTGTCCACTGGCACCGCAGGGCGTGTGGTCTCCACGGATCTTCTGCTTCTCTGGCTGGGTGCCTCTCTGATGGGTGTGCACTGGGCCAGACTGGGGATAGAGTCGGGCAGCGGCAGCAAGGCCTACCTGCTGTGTCATGTGCTGGCACCGCAGTGTGTGTGGTCTCCGTAGATCTTCCACTTCTCCGGCTGGGCACCTCCAGCTTGACCTTTCTTTTCTTTTTTTTGTCTTTTGTCTTTTTCCATGTCCGGCAACGGATCGCAACCCTCAGTGT
>NW_007726798.1:2622-20685 GCF_000696425.1 Galeopterus variegatus
GAGCGCCGCCACGCTTCCCAAGCGGCACACTTATCCAGTGCGCCACCGGGCCGGCCCCCAGCTTGACCTTTCTGCTAGTTTCCTAGGCTGGGAAGTCCACAGTCCAGCAAGCACATCTGTTGAAGGCCTTCCTCTGGGTGGGATTCTCTACAGGGTCCTGTGGCAACCAGGGTATCACATGGTGAAAGAATGGTAAGACTGGGCAAGATTCATCTTTTTTCATCAAAAAGATTCTGAGTTTGTTTTTTGTTTTTACTCTACATATAGTAAAATGACAAGTTCTCTCCATCAGTGCCATCAATGAGATATGCGGACCAATAAAGTGATGTGACCACTGAAGTCCAATTCTCAATACTTAGTGATTTATGGGCAAATATGTCATTATCTGTAGGCAAATATGGAGGCTGAAGAAGAATCTGCTTAAGTAATGGAGTCTGAGTGCATAGTGGCAGCACAGCAGCTAAAATGAATGGGGCAGAATCTCAGCAACCTCTGTGCCTAAAACAAAACTCCTGCTTTGAAATCAAGGATTCATATCATTGAAGAGATGGTATGTTAGATAGAATGTCCTGCCTCAGGCAATCAGAATTACTGTCCCCTTCTCATTCAAAATCAAGTTCATAGGGATTAAATATAAATTAAATGTTGCTAATAGCAACAGTAGTCCAAAGTAAATAACTCTATGGAAAGGGGCTGTTGATGATCAAATTTAATTGCCAAGAGAAGAGGAATTCCTGCAGACACACCATAGGAGGTAAAAAGGTTTCGAAGAGGGGTTGTTAACTAAAAAGTAATTCCTAGTTATGTTCAGAGAGCTTGGCTCTTTTGTTATTTTTAAGGGTTCTCCTCAAGTCTTAGGGAGTTGGTCGTTTGCTTTACAACATTTCTATATATTTTTCACTATATTAATGATTTTGGAAAAATATATGTTGAGAGAATTAATTTAATGCCAAGCCAGATAATGGATATTAATGGAATTCAGTAGCTGGATCATTGTGCCTGTCATATAAAAGACCTTAAATATGGAGGGTTTGACTATTTCATCTTTTTCTTTGGGGAGCCCACATTTGTAGCTCACTAACAATCCAGTTTAGGATGATTTAGCTATTTGCATTGTACTCTTGTGCTAATTACATCCACGCTAGCAAGATATATGAATGCATCTCTTCCTAAGTGCTTTGTATAAAAATCTCCCATCTCCCATCCTCAATGTGCATCAGAGACCTACCAGGTAAGGCCTGCCTGCCCTCATTCCACCCACCCTAAAATCCTTCAGTCCCATCTCCACAGTGGTGGTTTTGGCTAAGAGAATCGGTTCCTCCAAGGGACCTGGGGCAGGTCCAGGAGGGAGGGAATGAAGAATAACTACAGGAACAGAAGGAAACAACAAGGGAGGGGAGAGAGAAGAAAGCCAGAGAGACAAGGGTTAGAGAGAGAGCAGGGATGGAAGAGATGATATAAAGAGACAGGAGGAAAAAGATACAAAAACTTTCAGGGACAAGGAGGTTTTCCTGTAGTTATGTGGATATGGTAATAACTTTAGTAACTGGCAAATCAGAATATATGAATTCCTTGCTAAAACTCTCCAATGACTTTCCATCACACCTAGAATTAAATCTAAGATCATTACCACAACCTACAAAGCCTTACATGACCTAGCTCTCAGTCACTACTTAGTGACTAATAGCAATTCATTCTCACTCAGTTGCTGTGTTTGGGAATCAGGAGCATCTTGGCTTGGCTTGGTGTTTCTGGCTCAGAGTCCCTCAAGAGGTTGCAGTCAGATGTTAGGTGGCACTACACTCATCTAAAGGCTTGAGTAGGGTTGGAGAATACATTTCCAAGGGGCCTTGCTCACATGGCTGGCAAGTTGGTGCTGGCTAGCTGAATTCCAATGGTGAGTATCCATGGAGAAAAAAAGACAGGGAAAAAAGGAGAGGGGGAGGAAGGAGGTGGAGAGACAGCCAGGCAGAAGCTGTATCTTTTCATGACCTAGCTTCAGAAGGCACATAGGATCATTTCTGCCATACTCCATTGGTTGGGATAATCCCAAGCCCCTGCCCAGATTCAAGGAAAGGGAACGTAGATCTCCTCTTCGTGGGTCACACTGTTAGAAGCACCTTTAGAAAGGGATACATGTATAAGTATAGCCATCTTTGGAAAATATAGTCTTCCATGGGGAGAGTTTCCTGTAATAACTCTTTTATGTAACAATCAGGCCATATCAATCCTCTGCTAGAGACTGTCCAGTGGCTTTGTACCAGTTACTTCCAAAATTCCTTACCTATAAAGGCATACATGATTTAGCCCTTCCCTTTGAACTCCTTTCCTAGCATTCTTCACCTACCCATCTCCCTCCAGCTATTCCCGAGTTGCTCTGACCAATTGTTTAAAAAATATGCCCTGGAAGACTATGAAGAACAGGACTCTACTGCACATACCGGTCCTGACTACTAAGAAGCATTCACATTACTGCAAGTCACAGTGAGACCTGGAATAATCTCTTCAATCTGGATAAAGGAATAAGAAAAGCCCACAATGGTGCTTACACTAAATTACATTCATGTAAATGATAAAGCTGAGATGGGATGAATTTTAATTCGTGGATTCAGGATATAACCCAACCATTTGCTTTTGAATCTGCTGATTGTTCGTGCCAAACTCAAAAATCTTTGAGGCTTTTTGAAATAGTGGAGTGCTATCTTAATGATGATATATCAAAGGATTGAAAATTCAGGGTAAATAGGGTCCTATAATGGATTTTAAAGGCAGGCTTGTCTTGCATATCACTGGATACAAGGCAAATTGTGTTGCTAGTGAGATGATAGTTCAGACCTTTTCTGAAAACTCAGTAGAATAAAACCAAGCATAATGACTATGCTTGCTATTTTAAGAATTTTAGCAACAAGTTAATCAGTAAAGGCCATACTTACTCAGGAAACAGAGATCCAGACACCTCTGGACCATGTCTCCTTATGGCCTTGCTCCAGCCATGCCAAACTGCTCCCCGTTCCCACCAAGCCAGGCCATCTTACACTCCACGCCTCTGCTGCTGTATTGCCTCTTCTGGGAATGTTACAACTCTTAAGCTTTGCCCTGTCTCTGAGGCCTCTCTTAACCCACACCACCCCAAAGCAGAGCAGGTGCTTCCTTCTGTTGACTCCACGGGCACCCTACACATGCACCTACCACAGCACTGTAACACTTTTTGGTGTTTATTTGTTTACATGCCTAATGTAATGCCAGCTTCTTAAGGGCAGAGTCTGTCTGGGTCATATTGGTCTTTATGTCCGTAGTAACTAACCAATAACTTTCACCTAGCACACACTCAAAGGAAGGATTTGTTGGGTGGACAGGCAGACAGACAAAAGTGTGAACTTTCTTGACAGTGCTCAATGAAGAAGGTGGCATGAGGGAACACTTACTCAGCATCCTGACACTACCCTCACTGGGGAAAAGGGTTGGTGGCTCTCTTCCTAGATTGCCACAAAGAATGTGGCTCCTGTTCATAAGGTCTGTAAGATGAGAATTCTTAGGGCTGGGCTTTGGGGATAGAGCCACATGGTATTCAGCACAGCCACTACATCATGTACAGATAAATATTCACAAGGCAGAGATGACCCATGCCACAATTTTTCCCTAAGCTGCTAGAAAACCATTTAACCTGGGAAACCTCTGTGCTGTAAAACAATTGGGAAATTTAATTTGGTATAGCTGTATAGTCAACTTTCTAACATTCACAACTGAGTCTTAGGTGAATAAAATGTAGGAAATGACATCTTAGAGCAAGCTATTGTGGAGGAAGGAAAATGTTACCTTTGAGTACCTAAATGAGGGCATGTATTGTATGGTTATAAGATCTGCTAAGAGGACTTTTTAAAAGTATAAATTACATAAGAATATATATACTGAAAATGGGTTGTTCTTTTAATGTGAATGAAATGTAAATTTGTGTTGAAAGCTATATATTTCCCAATTGTAAGCTTTGTTCTTGTTCTCTAAAATGTGTTGTTCTCACTCGGCAAAAAAAAAAAAAAAAAAGAAAGAAAAGAATCTCTCAGGATTCCCCCATAGCATTGGGTTGGCACCTCTTTTTTGGCCTTTTTTTTTTTTTTTTACCAGATACAGATTATGTGCATGTCTTTCCTACACTAGACCTTGCATCCCTTGAGTATGTGCCTTATCCTGCTGTCTTTGTACTGCAGAGTCTAGACCATTGTCTTGCAAGTGCTAGGTGCATCATGAACATTTAAATCAAAGGCCAGTAAAATAACTTGCTGTAAAGTGTCTTCTCTTGGTCTCTACCTTTGCAGCACCTCTGGTAACAAATCATTCCTGTGGTTTCTTCATCCTACGGAATGGTTCCTAAGCTCTGTGTTCATTCCTCAAAAGTCAACTATTGCTTCACACACCTGTCCTGGTCCTCGAGGTGGGAAACAGCCATGGAAGAATGAATGCAGCAGAGGTAGATGGAGGTGCTTTCAAAGTGTGCCTGACCATCTTACCTGGGGTGGGATAGTTGAGGACAGCACCTTGGAGGAGCAATAATTGAGCTAGGTCTTGAAAGATGAGGTAGGAGTTGCTGGGAAGACAGGGAAAGGGGATTCTAGGGAAAAGGAACTGATTGTAAAAGACCCAGAGATTCAAGGCCATGCAGCACCTTCAGGGTAAACACAAATGTTTACTGCAGCTCAGGCATAGGCAGATACCATCACGAGACTTGAGAAATAACACACTGTGCAGACAGATGACACTCCCCGTGTTCCTCTCCCCATCATCAGAGGTGACTCTGTCCTGAATTTGTATTCATCCTCGGATGCATTTCTTTACAGTATTACTAGGCATATGTGTATCCCTATTCTAGTATGACCTGTTTTCAAACTTTATAATGTTCATATAATAAGAACCAGAAATTTACTGGGCACTTCAGATGTACCAAGCACTGTTTGAAAACATTGTACAGATATTGAACCAGTTAATCCTCATAACTCGATGATGCAGGTCCTATTACTATCCCATTCTACTAATAAAGAGACTAAGGCACAGCGTTTTAAATTTGCCCAAGGTTTTACAGATAATACATGCCAGGATTCAATCCCAGGCATTCTGGTTCCAAAGCCTGCATTCTTTTTTCTTGACGTTAAATGTAATCTTATTAATGAAAATCACCTAGTTTTTCTGTGAGAATGAAATTTTTTAAAATTTATATCACAGAACAGGCTTTTTATATTTGAACTGGTAGTTCTTTCTTTTTTAATTCAGGTAACTGTAGATTAATATGTAGTCGTAAGAAATAATATACAGAAATTAAAACTCCTACTTTTCCCAGTTCCCCCCAGTGGTAATATTTGGAAAACTATGGTACAGTATCACAATATCACTGCATATTGACACTGATAAAACCCAGTGATTTTATTCAGATTTCCCAATTTTACTTTTCCTTATTTGTGTGTGTGTGCCAAGTTTAATACAATTTTATCACTTGTGTAAGTTTGTGTAGCCACCACACAGTAAAGATAATAAATAGGTCCAACCCCATAAGTATCCCTTGTGTTGCCCTTTTATGACCACATCAACTTCTCTCTAGCCCACTCCCAACCTGACCCAACCCCACCCCCACATCAATCCCGAACGTCTTGGCAACCACTAAACTGTCCTCCATTTCTAAAATGTTGCCATTCCAAAACCTGCATTTTAAACTCTCTATTATATTGCAATTTACTTTTTTTCCAATGAACATTATATTTTCAAGATTGACACATTGTGTTAATGTATGCTGCTCTAGTTCCTTCATTGTTAACTGCTGTGTGGGTATTCCCACATTTATTTATCTTTTCTTTTGTTGATGGACATTGTGGTTGGCTCCACATTTTCTTCATCACTACAAACGATTCATGAGCATGTCTCCTTGTGCATACTGTTGCTGCTTTGCACTTGAATTAGGGTCTGCCTTGAATGACTAAAGGAAGGTGAATGAGAAAAATTATTTATTATAGATAATGGACCTATTTGTTACAATCAAGCTAACTAGACGAGTCTGGCCACTACCCCAAATGGTCCAATATTTGATTCTAGCTTGTTCTCCATCTTCTCTCTATGTATTTCTTTACCCTTCTCTTCTCTCCGTTTGTCCCACCATTCCCTGACTTCTTCCTTTGGATGTCGCTCCCCCCAGCTCAGTGTCTCAGTTGTCCTCTGCTCATGAGACCAACTATTCTACACACTCTGATTTCTTTCCCCAACACCTCCAATCAGTTAGCCATTAGCATATCTGAGTTCTGTCATTTTAAATATGCAATATAAATAAGAAGGAGATAATCTAAATATAAGATATTCAGGAAGACAATTGTCATAAAGTTGGTGCACTCCAGTTACTACATTCCTAGTCAGAAATTCAGAGGAAGAAACACTATAAGAGATGCAGCATATTCATTTTAGGACCTCATATAAGCAACTTATGCCATTAACATTATTAACTACCAGTTCAGATAATGTTTTATGCCAGGATTCATATATACATACATATATATAAATATACAAATATTAACTACCAGTTCAGATAATGTTTTATGCCAGGATTCATATATACATACATATATATATATACAAACACACACACACACACACACACACACACACACACACACATACCTAGAACAGAAGGAAATTAGAAACTAAACTTAATGGAGGCAGAGGATGAGGCCAGCCCTGTGTTCACCCAGAGGAGGTTGAGAGTAGGTCTGGCATGAGATGAACCACCAGCAGGTGGATCTGTGCCAGAACAGGTCAGGCGTGGGATCCTGGGAAAAGCTTATAATGAAAGGAAACTAATTCCTCCAACCCTGACTGCCAATAGGACTAGGCCTCCAGTGACCTCAAAGGGATGCTTTTACCCCAAAGAGGAGTATGCCCAATGGGAGGGATGGGAGGAGAGAAACTTCACCCAAAAAACATAAAATATCAGGGTTGCCTTTGTAGCCAGCAAGGTAAAGTTAATATAATTTCAAGGTCTCCTTTCCTTACCAAAATCGTCCCCACTCTTCTCAAATTCCTTTAACTTCAGAAAAAGTCTTTCACTTAATAACTAGAAATAAAAGATTTAAAAGGGAAATCTTTGGTTTAGATAAAATTTTAATGTGAATGAAATTCAGTGGATGGATATGGGGTATTTGGGGCAATCATTCTTAAGTGACTGGTTTCAGATTCTTCCTAAGCTTTGAGAGGAGGAAGGAAGAGGAGAGTTGGCACCAGGGGACGAGCTGAGGACAAGGAAAGTATACAATATGGAGATGCAGACTTTAGCAGATGTGGCCATAATTATCTTTTCTGGGTTGGGACAGTGGCAGGCTGGGTCCTGAGAGATTTCTGTCACATTCCTGCAACAGCTTTTAAAAACCAGCTCACTTAACATAACGCACCATCATGCTGATGGGGGGGGGGGGATTTAGCTATCAAGTATGCACTTTGCAGAGAGTCCTCATCACGATCTTGAATATTTGCATCCTTATTCCAAGCCATACCTTCATCCCCTCCTCAGATCTGTGCTGAGGACACCACCTCACTCCAGCAGAACTTCATTCTCCAGCAGTGAGTCCCACTGTTCAGAAGAAAACCCTGGCTTTAACAGATTCAGAGATACAGGGTTATGTGGAATTCAGTTTGTTAATTGAATACTCCTAGATTGATAGCAATTTTTCATTTTTAGTAGAAATTAACCATTATGATTTGTGTAAATTTTATTAGGAAAACACGTTTATAAAACATTATTTGAAACAATATCATGTTAAGTTTTAAAATGAAAAAAAATGTTTCTATATATGTTTAAAGTAATAAAATCAGACAGATTACTAAGAAGGAGAAATGATGGTAAAGAGAAAGAGTGCTATCATACAATAGCAGCACCTAATCTTAACAAAGAAATAGATAATAAGAAATTAAATTTGGGGCCGGCCCGGTGGCGCACTGCTATACTGTGCCGCTTGGGAGCGCGGCGGCTTTCCCACCGAGGGTTCAGATCCCACATACAGACCGGCCGCTCACTGGTTGAGCGAGGTGCGGGTGCAACACCGAGGGTTGTGATCCCGTTGCCGGTCCCAGTCCGGTGCAGGCGCGACACTGAGGGTTGCAATCCGTTGCCGGTCCCGAAAAAAAAAGACAAAAAGGGAAAAAAAAAAAAGAAAAAGGAAAAGAAATTAAGTTTGTACCATACTGGATGCCATAAGAAATACATCTTTTCAAGGAACTAATAATTGCTGGATATAAGAGGAAAGACATTTAGGGATTAACGTTTGTCATTTGCTATGAGGTGCTTTAAACTCTATTGCCTCCACCTTGGATTAAAACATCATTGAAATTCATAACAGGGCCAGGCTATGCAGCCCACACTTGGCGGGTGAGGAGCAGAGTGAGCTGCAGCTCAAAACAGGCATTTGCCTGCACGTTGTCTGTGTGTGATGTTAGCGGCAGGTTCAGCAGTCACCTCGCATAACCTGCCCTTGCTCGGGCAAGCTTATCACATGCTTTTCTTTGGAAATGATTGCACAGTTATTTAGTCGTTTACAAAATCAACCAATTCCCATGGTGAGATTTATTTCCACAAGAGTCAAATCTTAGATTCTAACTAGCAGAGAGAAAACTGTTGTCATGGAAACCATTCCTATGTTCACTAGGCTGGAGCTGCAATTCACTTGCTTGGAAATGGATTGACAAAGATGCTGAGGGAAACAGTGAAAAGAAATCAGACATGGCTTAAATCCATTTTTCTGAGTAATATTGATGATCACTATTAATTTTATTGTGGATGGAAATTGACCTATAAATACTAAATCCTAACAAATCTTTCAGTATTGGGAAAGAAAACCCTAAATCTGTTGTAGAAGCTATTTGAGATATCCCAAAGAGTCTACCTTTTGCCAATGAAGATGGTCAATTATTAGAATAATAAGCTTGTGTTTTAGTTTGTTCTAGGAATAATTGAAATAATGGTAGTTAGAGGGAGAGTTATGTTAAGAGTAATCTAATTTCCTTATATTCAGACTTTATAAATGTAATGTTAGGACTCTCAGAGAAGGAATTTGTGGCCTCTCAAACTCATAGTTATAGTAAAGGAACCAAGCACATTTGCACACAAGTTCTTACAAATTTATGCATGGCATCATGAGTTGACCAGAAAGGGCACATGTGTATTACAAGCCTTATGATATTTGTGCCTTCCTAAAGGATGGGACACTTCTCAAGGTGAAGGTATGGGCAGAGGTGGTATGGTGGTATGTGTCATCTGATTCCTTGCTCCATGGCTCCAATCATTCCTGCTCTCTCTGAGGAACTGCTGCCTTTCAAATTAGGCATAAATAAAATTATGTCATTGTGAGAGGACTCATAGACCAGAGTTAGCAGTTGCCGTGTGACTAAAGCTGCTGAGTATCCACAACAGAAGGAGGGCTGACAATATAACCAGGGGAAGGGCATGAGAAATGGTAGAATCTTCAACAAAGGCAGCAACAGCCTCTGAGTGGAGGGCTCCCAATATCAAGCACTAAAGAAGACTGAGTGAAATACCTCTATTTTCCAATTTTAAGTGGCTTCAGGATTTTATGGATATCTACTTAAATTCAGAGTCCCAACTGAAAAAGATAAGACCATCTGAACAAATATTTTTTTCCATACAGCATGGAGTCTTAATAAACATTATATAAAGGGTATTTATACTTGGAAAAAATGTCTACTTTTTAGAAATATATTTACAGTAAAATGCACAGATCTTAAGTTTACAGCTTGCATAATAAACTTTTACCTTTGTTTTTCATGTAATCACCACACAGATCAAGAAATAGAACATTTGCATACCTCACAGGGTTCTCTTATGATACTTTTCAGTCAATCTCCCCACCTCCAAAGGACACCACTTTCTTCACTTCTGCCATCACAGAATAATTCTTCCTGTTCTTGAACTTTATATAAATATAATATGTACTTTTTTGTGTCTGGCTTCTTTCGCTCAACATAATGTTTTTAAATGCATCTATGTTTTGCATATATCATTAACTTGCCCTTTTTTATTCTGAGAAGTATTCCACTGCATGAATATACATAACTTATTCATGTTACTATTGGTAGACATGTGGGCTGTTTCCAGCTTGTAGCTATTATAAATAAAGCTGCTATGAACATTGTATACAAGTCTTCTGTGGACATATGTTGTCATATGTCCACATACGTAGAGTAGGTATATGTTTAACTTTATTAGAAAGCACCAGTTTTCCTGTTTTTTTTGTTTTACCTTTTTAATTCCCACTAGCAATGTGTAGCTCCACATCCTTGCCAGCCCTCCCAATGGTCCGTTCAGTGGGTATGTAGTACACCCTTTGTTTTTAAAGAAGCCATGCTAATCTCTGCAGCAATGTTGTAGTGGCCTCCTAAGGTCAGAATTAAAATTCAGATATTGTGATTAACATTTCCCAGTCATTCCTGATGACCCCATGCCTTTGAAAAAATATAGCTTTTCTAAGGTAAAGTTAAAGTTAAAGCTCAGATGTCAGGGAAGAAGTAAACTGATGATCACAACAGTTCAGTTGGAAAGGACCACATTGAACCCGAAACACACACCAGTTTAGGCTTCTGAACTGAGTGATAGTCACTTGCTCTGAAAATACCTAAAATCTTTTCTGTCCCTACCTTTAAGAAATTCAGTAGCTGACTCCAGCCTGAAGGGAAGCTTCACTCTTGCTGATTAACCAGAGGAGCTGTTGAGCCAGCTTAATCTCACAGAATTCCTAATTTACCAGGAGGTCAGATGCCTCAAATACTTCACATGGATGAGAAAAGCTGACTGGCAAATTCTTGTTCCTTAACTCAGCCTCAAAATGTGTCCACAAGTTGCAATGGACCAGATGCTTTTTATTCCTTATGGTTATTTCCCTTCCATCTAAAGCTCCTCCAACTTCAAAGGGAGAGCAGGAAATGCATATTCTAAACACATTTACAAAATGTGAGATGAAGCTATCTGACCATTGCCTAGGAGAGTAAGCATCCTGCTCTTAGTTGACTGCCTTCTCAGGTGTATTAGGTTTCCATTGCTACATGAAAAATTACCAAAAACATGGTGACTTAAAACAACACAGATTTTTTTTAATCTTATAGTTCTGTAGGTCAGAAGTCCAACACGCAGAGAGCTGAGTTCCCTTCTGGAAGCTCTAGGAGAAAATCCATTTCCTTGCCTTTTCCAGCATCTAGAGGCTACCTGCATTCCTTGGATCCTGGACTCCCTCTTCCATCCTCAAAGCCAGCAGTGAGGCTTCTCTATGATCCTTCTTCTCTCTCTCATTGACTGTAGCCCTGAAATGTCCTCTGCTTTTGAGGACTCGTGTGATTAAATTGGGCCCACCCAGATAATCCAGGTACATAACTTTAGTCACATCTGCAAAATTCCTTTTGCCATGTAAGGTAGTATATTCACAGGCTCTGGGGATTAGGGCATGGACATTTTGGGGAACCATTATTCTGCCTAGAAAAAAAACAGAATTGATACCCAGGTACTTGAATCTGGTCACCCTGTTCCATTGGCTGAGCAATGCTGCTGAGCTTCAGGTGCCCCTTGAAGTGAGCTTTCATTAGTGCTGCTTAATGGGGTAGGTATGACAAGTGTGGCTTTTATCCTTCCCAAGGTGTCCCACAGGCTGAGGAATGGATGGTAACACCACTGGTTACATTTGTCTTCCAGTAGAGTTTTTAAAAACTTGTGACTTTAATACAGGGTTTCTTAGCTGTGAGCTATTCCTTGATGTCATAAAAAATTTTTTAAAAAGAGAGCCAAAAAGACCCATGTATCTTGCCATGCAGTTTATAACAATGTTGGAATAAAGATACTCTGAAATTATTGAACATTCAGAACATAAGAACAGTCTGCCAGAGCCATCCTGGATGTTAGCACTTAAGTGCAAAAAAAGCCACCTCTTTCTTTTCTGATCTAGCCACTGTTGTGAGTTAGTTCTGAAAGTGTATTAGGAGAGGTAGAAGGATTTTACTCAGGGCCTAGGAGGTACAGGATAAGGAGAGGGGAAGTAATGTTCCCGGTTTTCCAAGGTCCGTGTAAGAACAGTATTTCTAGTGGGAACAATGTATAAAGAGTGCTTAGGTTTCCTAGCTAACCCACAAAAAATCGTATAAAAAAATCAATATATTTTTGTCAAGTGGCTCTCCTCCTCAATATTTAGATAATTTATAAATTTAGTTTCATTTCCTGTTTGGTCCAGGAATTATTTATAATGGTGTTTCTTAATTTCCAAGAAATAGTAAACATTAAGCAAAGCATTTTGGGGAATGTAGTGAGGTGGTAGACAAAGTTATTATTTAACGTTGACTTAGTAATGGACAAATCTTGGTTTACATGTGACAAAAGATGGGAAGGTAACTGCTTGCAAAGTGGAGAAGCATAGCAACACATCCAAATTAATTGGTAAGTGGGATTAAGCTATTAAAAGAAATCTTATAAATCCATAAAAGTTAAATAATGGTTTATTACAAGTAGAAATATACATAGTATAGATGGAATCAAGCCAACTATATCAATTAGTATAACAAAAAACAAAGCAACAAATTGCATAGGCAAACACTCCTAGAAATAAGGGAGCACATGACCAAAGTATAATTCTTATGAGAAATTTAATCACAAAGAATATGATATTTTATTTTAGAATATGATAGGTCAAGTAGATACATAGTAAGCAAGAATATAGGATATCTGAATAACCCAATTAACAGGTTCAATTATGTTTATGAGTGTATTACATAGTTTTATATTATGTATATTATCTTTATATGATATATATTCTCTTCTTCTCTTACACCCATTGAATGTTTACCAAAAACTATCAAGTACAAATATCTGTCCACAAAATAATGATTATAAATTCTAAAGAGTAGAGATTCTGTGAACCAGATGCTCTGACCATATGCTACTAAAACTAGTAATCCATGACTTTTCACTTCTCTCCAGCAGACCATCTGAATTTTCCAGGTTGTTATCCAGTTTGGGGCCCCTATGACTGTCCTGGTGGTGAAGCTGGGCTTGACAACAGTTACCTGAAATGGGAAAAAACTAATTTGTTTAACAAACACGTAGGTGCCACTCTATGTGCCAGGACCTTTTCTAAGTGCTTTACAAATAACACCAATGAGAATTTACACCGTAATTAGAAGGTCAGTAAGAAGCTTTTGAAAAAAGCTCCCCTCCCCCCACCACCCTGGTAATTTTTAAATGTAAATTTTTAAAGTGAGATTCCATTATTTGCCTATCAGATTACAAAAAAAAAAAAATACAAGTGTATCATTGATAATATTTGGAGTCAGATACATAGGAAAGAATTACTCTCATCACCTTCAGCGGGAGTATAAATCGGTTGTCTACTCCGAGGGACATTTTGGTAGCATGATTTCTTTTATTGTGTGTATTTAAGTATACAACATGATGTCACAAGATACATTTGTTTTGTTTTCTTTTGGCCACTGGCCGGCATGGAGATCCTAACCATTGACCGTGGTATTATCAGCACCGCGCTCTAATCAAGTGAGCTAACTGGCCAGCCCAGATATATACATATTTTTAAGTGGTTACTATAGTGGAACAAATGAACACATCCATCATCTCACATTGGTACCCATTCCCTGCCTCCGCCCCATGGCAAGAGCAGCTATAATCTAATGATTTAGCAAAAATCCTGAATCCAATATACTACTATTAATCATATTTTTAAGTGGTTACTATAGTGGAACAAATGAACACATCCATCATCTCACATTGGTACTCATTCCCTGCCTCCGCCCCATGGCAAGAGCAGCTATAATCTAATGATTTAGCAAAAATCCTGAATCCAATATACTACTATTAATTAGTCCTCATGTTGTACATTAGATCTTTTGACCTGTTCATCCTACATTAAAAACCCTCTAAATATGAAAATTGCCAATCAAGCAATTTCACTTCTGGAAATGGAAATAATCAAGAATGTGTTCAAATATTTACTATGTGAATGTCATTTCAGCTCTTTGCAACAAGATGGAAACAAACAAAATACCCTAAAATAAGAGACTAATTAAGTAAATCATGGTGGCCTATACAGTGAATCACACAACAGTTTAGCGTTAATAGCATGGATTCTGGCCACAGACTGCTGGGTTTCAATCCCTGTGATGCTTCTTAACAGCTTTGTGACTTCAGACCACTTGTCCTATCACCTATAAAATTTTGAATAATAATAATGATACCTATTTTGCTAGTCTGTTTTGAGAAAAAAGATGAGTTAATATGTGTAAAGTATTGCAAGCAGTGCCTTGACCCTAACTTTGTTGATATATACTGTAATGTATTGTTTATACATTATGTAGAGACACGCATATCTGCATATAGATGTATACAGGATTTCAAAGGATAAACAAAAGGGCTTATTATCAAGGCTATTTATAGTGTGTCCGGTGAAATTGAAGGTTTTCTTTTTCTTCTTTTAAGTCTTTTTATTTTCTGACTTTTCTGAAATGATCATGTTCTGCTTTTGAAGTAAAGAAAAAAAGTTATTTCTTAAACAAAAATTCTTGCTCCCATGAGCTATTTAGATCTCACGGGAAACTTGAGGGGTGAATGAGAAGTCTGTCCCGTTTTAGAACTTAATACTTGAGTCTCCGGAAGAGAGCAGTAAAGCATTTCTACATGAAAAATATTTCTGTGATTTTTCACTTTATCACATGTGTTTATAATAGCATTCTTTTAATTATTTAGTGAAAAGCTGTTATTTGTAGAACTGAAATTTTCTATGAAGAAAACTGAAAATTCATGGGTCTTAAATCTGTTTTTCTTGTTTTAAAACTGATCCTTGGTAGTATCAGACAAAGCAGAATGCTACATAACATGAGGGAAGAACATGGTGTCCCAGTGTGGACGTGAAGGCAGCCAGAGGGATCCATAGAGAGAATAGCTTTCTGGAAAAGAACTCAGAGCCTGCAGGTTAAGATCCTACAAAAAGAGAAGGTAGCATGTGTAAAAAAGGAGATCTATTCTGTAGTGCATCTCTGGAATGTAAAATCCAATATTTACACAAAGACTTAGCCCAAGGAAGGCATATTTTTGATCCTTAGTTGGTAACTGCCTAACAACAACACATATCAGGGGTTAGAATATCCATGGAAAGGCATGCTCTCCAACACAGCCTGAGGCAGAGTGGTGGCAAATTTACAGTCTGTGTCCCTGCCACTTTATTAAAGTTTCATGCCTTCAATCACAACAACTCCTGCACGAATTCTTTCACGGTTCCCAGCACTCTAAGCAAAAGCCACAGAGACTTGGCAAATCAATTTTTCCCCAAGAAAGGATGAACACTGAGTGAGGCAACAGTTTCTTTTTGTTGTGCCCTGAGGCAAAAAGTAGCTCTTCCATTTCATTGCAGAAAATAACTGCCATGTTAATGTGCATCTCCAGTTTGAGAGCTTCATGTCTCAGGCATAGAAATATCTTAAGTTTGTTGGATCAAGGCTGTGCAGGGTATTCAAATTCTGGCCAGAAATGGCTGTCTTGCTGAGAAAGAAGATATTTCTCATTTTCCCTGAGAGATAGAGAAGCTACATTCCTGTCATTGGTTGTTAGAATATTCTAGACTTCTACTATGTTAGAGAGACTATGGGAGAGAGTTTTGATATGAACATATTAAGCTCCGAATGGTAGTCATTTTAGAGCAATAATAGTTCCTTAAGGGAAGAGACTGTGTCAACTTTATCATTGCTTTCCTAGCATGAATCATTCCTAGCATGAGTCATAGTCTGTAAATACTGGTTAAATTAATAAATCATGAAGGGAAAAATTGTCATTGCTATCTGTATTAGTCAGTTTTACTGCAATAACAAACAACCCCCAACACCTCAGTGGCTTATCAAACAAAATTTTATTTCTTGCTCATGGTATATCACAGGAGGCAGTTTAAGGTTCTGTTCCACATGCCTGTTCATTCTGAGGCCACAGCCACTGTTTGGGATATGCCCAATGGTATGCTAAGCTGGCTTATACCAGCTCACAGCCCAAAAGAGCTGACATCTCTTCCCAACTCTGTGTTCAGTGATATTATGTTGGTAACCTAAAATCAATTATATATTTACACCATAGAAACTGGCAAACAATACAGATCAAAATTTATTTATTTTGTTGTTGTTGTTCCTTTGTGAGCCAGCTTATCAGCACACCACTGATACATGTGACAAAGAGAAAGAACAAAAGAGCTGGCAGAAAACCACAGTGCTTCTTCAGGCTACAGCAAGTCACGTGGCCAAGGATGACAATGGGGCAGGACATATGCTCCACCTACAGGAGGCTCAGTGAGTCACATGGCAAAAATAGGGAGAGAACAAATAATTGTGAACAAAATACTACAATCTACCCCACTGTTTGAATGGTTACAATTGACCAAACTCCAAATCAGGGCATGTGGTATGACAAAGTGTTTTAATGATTTATGCACATATATATATATTTTAACCTTAGTCTTATTATTTAAAAAAATACTACTTATTGAATTCTTACAATATGCCAGGCATTGTATAGAACTCTATATACATGACTTCATATAATCCTCGTCACAGTCCTATGATGCAGGTTCTGTAATTATCCCCTTGTTGCAGATGAAGAAACTGAAGCTTGGTATTTTAGACTGGGTTCCCTGGACACAGACTCTGAGAGAACTGCACAGGGTTCGTTAGTTGTTGAGTGCTCTTGGTAGATCTACTTGTAAGAAAGTGAGGAAGCCATGATTGAACAGATGGTGGAGCTGACCTGCAGTGGCCTCAACCAGTCCTTCAAGGATGGTCCTTCAGGGTTGTCCCCAAATTTAGGGAAGGGGGCCCCAGCTGGTCACTGGCCATAGAACTCTCCTGGAAGGAGGCATACTCTTCAGCACGACAGTTCCCTGTGGTCAAGAGCATTCCTAGTATAATCTATCAGCAGCTGATATTCCCAGCAGCCGGGAGAAGGTTGCATGGTCTTTAAGAGAGGATTCTGGGCAGAGCACCACAGTATCCACTACAATTAGGTAATATGTCCATGATCACACAGCTTGTTAAATGCCAGAATTCAAACCCAAGTCTATCTGATTTTAAATTCTGTCCTCTTAACTCCAATGTCATATCCAATGCCCAACCAACCCCATTGCCCTGTCTATCTGATTTAATTGCTGCTATCTGATAGTATAATGGCATTTCTGAGACATTTTTATGGTTTGAAGAATGAATGAAACAGCATGTTTGGACTTGAATTGTTATAAAAAGGAAGGTAAATAGCACTATGAATTAGTGTAAGAATATATAGAAAAAACACAAAGTGCTTTTTCCTGTACTCTTACCCAGCAACAATCATCACAGAAAAAAGACTTCTGATGGCTGTAGTCAAATGTGTGGGGATTTCTTCACAATGGCAAGCAAGCCAGCAATTCTGCAATGGACACCAACTGGGCATCCTCTAATTCAATTCAATTCTGACACTATCTACCTAGAGATGGCATCAGATCCCACAGGTTGAGGGACTGTACCCCACTTCAGATGCCTGTTGCAAGTCCAGGGCTCTGGAACTTCTGACCACCCAGCTATAAATCAGGGTTCTCACAACCCCGTCTTTGGGTTCAATTAGTTTGCTTGAGTGGCTCACAGAACTAAGGGAAACATGTACTTATATTTACCGGTTTATTATAAAGGATATTACAAACGATACAGATAAAGAGATGCATAGGGCGAGGTGTGGGGGAAGGGGCACAGAGTTTCCATGCCCTGCCCGGGTACACCATCCTCCAGGAACCTCCACGTGTTCAGCTCTTGGGAAGCTTTCCAAACTCTGTGCTCTTGGGTTTTCATGGAGGCTTCATCACATATAAAGCATGGACAACCGTATAGAAATGTGATTGGACAGGGGCCGGCCCGGTGGCGCACTGCTATAGTGCGCCGCTTGGGAAGCGCGGCGGCGCTCCCGCCGAGGGTTCGGATCCCACATACAGACCGGTTCCCGCTCACTGGCTGAGCGAGGCGCGGGAGCAACACCAA
>NW_007726798.1:21062-39401 GCF_000696425.1 Galeopterus variegatus
GAGGGTTGCGATCCGTTGCCGGACACGGAAAAAGACAAAAAGGAAAAAAAAAAAAAAAAAGAAATGTGATTGGACAAAAGAGTATGCTCAAGCACTAACACCCTGGGTGGGGAAACCAAGCAAGGCCTGTTTGTTCAGGATTTTCTTGGCCTCTTTGTGCAATATACCTTCTTCCTGGGTATGGGGCAGGACGCCTTCACAAATGGGGGGGGCGTCTTATGACCTACAATCAGCTATGGTAGGTCAGAATTTCCTGCCTTGGGGAGAAAAAGAAGCAGGTGAAAGAAGGGCAGGAGAAGATCAGAGAGTAGTATCAGCCAGGAATCATGGACAAAAACCAATGCATAAATATCGTAATATCACAATTAGCTTTTGGCGTGAATGTTTACATGCTTGCGTATGCAGGTCTAGCAATGAAGAATGGGAAAGGGCATTAAATGCAACAGTGTGTTTGATTAAAAGTGCATAAAGTCCTTCTTTCTGCCCTCCACACAGCTTATAGAGTCAGGTTCATGATAAAAATGGTGAGATTTGTTTTATATATACCAGAGATGTGCCAGTTTAGGCAGGGGAACATGTATCCCTAGTGATGTGCTCCTTCTTTTATCCTTCAGATTAACCGCACCTGCTGAAGGGTTAGCTCATTGCCCAGGGACTGCCCCAGCTCTTTCTAGGTCAGAGATACACAAGGCTGACACTAGATAGACGGGTGAGGACGGATTTTAATCAGCAATATGCTACTGCAATAGAGAAAAGACTCCAGTGTGAACTGAACTCAACTTTGATTTGTACAGAGGTGTCTGGGCATTTTAAGGGGAGAATGAGGGAACAGGGAGGGAGGTAAGCAGGGGCACAGAGTCAGAGAAGTGAACAATTACAAAAAGCAGAAAGGGGAGGGTTGGTCCATATGAGACCCATCTGGGCTTGCTAACTGGAACCCTTTGAAGTTAGGCTTACCCTCCCACAAAGACTGGGAAACAGGGGCCCTATCTTCAGGTGTTAGCTGGAACAAACTGAAAATTCTTCTGGCAACTTTGATTTTTCTCAGGCAGGCACTTTAACAGGGCTAGGGTCATCCTAGGGATGTGGCCTTGAGCTGTTAGAAACTTTATCAGTGTTTGTTCAAGTCTTATAGGCCAGGGTTGAGGGCTACTGGAGAAGAGGGCTAAGAGGAGCCTGGCTAGAGTTTGGTCAAAGAGAATCTTTGTCACAATCAGTTAGCTATAAGCAGCAGTTTAATGGACCAAATGCATACCCCATAAGATCCCTCTAACACCAACCTCACCCAAAGCCAAGAGCTTCCCATTCTCTACTGATGAGATATCTCACACACACACACACACACACACAATAAATACATAGTCACCTCATACACATTCTTACACACTTATACACTCTTATACTCACATTCTAACACACACGCTCAAACATAACCATATGCAGTCACACATGCAATTTCCCACTCTCCATGTACACACATACACATAGTCATACCCACACATACCTTGCCCCTAGACGGTGTACTTCAGTTCCTAGGCCCAGCTACTCTGTTGCAGATCACATTAAAGGCTTAGAGACAGGTTGGCATTTCCAGGCAGGCTGACGTGAGGATTCCTGTCCATCCAGGATCTTCCATCACCAGAGAAATGAGAGGAGAGATCCCTTCCTGGGAGCAAGAAAGGAGAAGACAAAAAGAAGAGAAATTTCAGCTAGAAGGAGAATCAGGCCCCTTGGACAGCTCAGCCTGACAGTTCCCCAAGTACCAGTCACTCAGTGAGTTTTCATTCCTTTACCTCACTCCTCACTCTGCCCAAGTTCTCAGGCCACTTGTTGATAAAGCCAGCACTGGACCCCTTCTTCTCCTCTGCCAGGAGACCCATTTCTTTCACTGGGGCCTTTTTCAAATTCACCAAAAAATTTTATGCAGGAAAAAAGGTGAATATTTCATAGGGTAACTAGTCATGCTATGGTTTACATATTATCTGACTGTTCAGCGTAATCGAATCTCCTCATAATCAATCATAATCCATCCCCTCATCGACTCGTCTTCTCCGGTTTTACTGCTCTCCCTGTGGGTTGTTTTTGTTCCTTTCCAGGTGGGTGACAGAAGAATTCTCTTTCTTTGGGAGGCAAAGAGCATGACTTTGGAATAAGACTAAGGTTTGTGTCCGGCTCTTCCATGTGAGGAGTGGTAAAATCAGGCATATCCTCTCTGAGCCTCTGCAAAATGGCAGTGTGGTGATTGGGATTAAATAGGATATGCATTTAAAGCTCCCAGCAGAGTTCCTGGCTTGTAAGAAATGACCAACATATTGCAACTATTAGAATTTCTTGCTTTTACTTTTTAAGTAATTGTAGTGAGACTCAAAAATCTGTATTTCTTCAGAAAAAATTTTATTCTCCCGGGGTGGTGGGTTGGGGGGGGCCTTCCTTAGGACCCCGTTGCGTCGATGACCACTTTCCTCCTGTGTTTTGCGTTCCCTTGGTACCTGGGAATGAGGCGGGGTGGGCTTTGGCTCGTGGGCCTGGGATGCCCGCAGCGCCTGAACGCACGCGCTGCGACGGAGCACGGGGACGTGCCCGTGCCTGCACCGCGCGGCGCCCCGGAGGCAGCAAGGTCGTTTTCTGGGCCATCAAGCTGCTGTCGCTTGTTTGCCGCCCCATCTGTTTGATAGGAACCCTTTGCTTAACCCTTTTTAAACCGTCCAATGCCTGTAAGCTCAGATCACAGACAGCCAGGAAGCTTCCTTTCCTGTGTCCGTTTGTCTCCATTCAATTTTCATAGTAAATTGGGAGGGAAATGACACATGAACTATGTTTACAGCGGGGACAGGAGACGCTGTCTTCTGTCTGGGCATGCTCAGCAGCGTGGGAGGATGCATGCGCAAGTGGGGAGTCAGGATGGACAGATTGAATGCCGTTACCCATTTGCTGAGCGTAAGAAACAGGTTCTGAGACACCGTCCGCTCTCCTTGGGAGGAGGCAAGGGGAGCCGGCTCGGGGTGGAAGTTGAAGGGAAGGAAAGCGCGCAGAGGCAGGGAGCAGGTGGCGTTCTTTGTCTCCTTTGGCTCGAGCAACTTGCCTTCTTTCTGGGAGGCCTTGGTTATCCTGAGCATGCTCTGAGCCAGGAGTAACTTGACTGGAAATCAATCGTCAGGGCTTCCGCGGCTGCACCATTTTTCCCGCTCATTTACTTTCTGATCATGACACCCTTTCAGTAAGTAAGAAAACAAATATCCAAGAAATCTGAACGCCATTGCTTAGGCATTATCAATAGCTTTGAGAACTGTACCCTGCTCCCTCTAATGACTGCATGTACAGTCAAAGATGCTAGTAAAAACACACGCTACATATTTGTATCTTCAGTGTTCTGGCCATAAATTTACAGGGACGCTCTGTGGTCCGGAATACAGAACATCTCTGCTAGCACAGGGCAGGAATTTTAATGCTCTGGGAAACAAAATCAATCAATAATAATGTTCTTCTACATCAGATGTAGATTATGAATGTCACCAAAAGACTATCCTATAAAAGCAACACATATATAAATCCTTACAATAAGAGCACTTTTAGTGATAGTGTTGTAGGATTTTTTTCATCATCTCCTGCTCAGTTTCTACAAGTGGACAAAGCTTAAGAGAAGAGTTTCTAAATCTTTATCTAATAATGCACTCGTTTATCCAATATCGGAACAATCTTTAGCCAGGTACAAGGCATTCTTGGGGCTGAACATAGAAACAAAGAGAGGAAACGGGCCATAATAATCATATACAGTGTATATTGACAAAATAAAAATTAAAAAAAAAATAAAAAATAAAAAAAAATAAAATAAATTTTTGCAGTTTACTTATTGCTTTGCCATATAAAATCCTGAGAGTAAATGAGGCGAGCACTCTTTGTCTAGTACTGAATTTTTATTTTTTAAGTATATAGCAGCACCTGGTCAACAAACCTTTATGGGTGTCAGGTCTGACTTACATTATGCAACACAATTAATTGCAAGGTTGGGATACAAGAAATCAAAGTAGCTTCACTTCTGTATAACCAAAGGAATTTGGCTTCTATACTCAAATATTCAAGTGTGGTTATTAAGGCGTAGGTTATAATAAAACGGGGAAGAAAACTGTGGTAGCCCAGCAAACTTCTACCCATTCACGAAAAAAAAAAAAAAAAGAGGTAGGATTTCCAAAGCAATGAAATTGAAAGTTTAAAAAAAAAAAAAAAAAAAAAAAAAAACACTTTTTCTCTTTTGAAATATGTCTCTCATTTTATTCCCTGTTCTTCCAAATGAGATCCTATTGTCCCCCTTCATCCCCTGGGCTCTTGGAAATAGTTCTTTAAGATAAACATTTACCCAAAATTAAGGTGTAGCTGGGACCCAGTCATAAAGAATCAAGACTCAAGGCTCTCTTTGTATTTTTTCTTTCTCAGTTGTGTTGGTCTAGCCTCCTGGAGTCTGAGTACATAGAGCAAAGTACAAGTGATCAAGAATATTGTCCAAGAGATACTGTTCTAGGAATCTGTCCTGCAAATCCCTCCATCTGCAGGTGTTTGTGTGAGCAGGAATGAGAAAACGAGTAAGAATTAATGACAGCCAATGTTAATGAAGCATGCATCGTGCGCTACGCACCAGCAGGGTTCTGGGCTTTATATGTAGTATTTCATGCCATGCCTGAAGCACCCAAAAGTAGTATCATTTATCTCATTTTATAGATTAGGTAAAACTATGCATAAAATGTTGAACTGGCAGCAGTTATGAATTCAGAATAGTTCCCTTAACCACTACCCTTTACTAGCAGGAGCTTTCACATTGATTAATGCATTCAACCTTCACAATAACCCAATCACAATGTACTACATTATTCCCAGTTTTTTCCACTGGAGTAATTCAGAGAGAGGTAACTTTCTCAAGGTCACATTGAGTAAGAGACAGAGCCAGAATCTGAACCTTTTCAAAGCCTGTGTTTATTCTACCACCCACATTGCTTCCACCAAGCATTGGGTGTATTTATTTTTAAAGAAAGTCAGTCCCCAGCTTTGTATTTAATAAGGCAAATATAAAAGAAAAATATTCACAGGACCAAGAGATATAATTTTAATATTCTGTCCTTTTACTGAAAGGAAAGGGTACATGAGGCATTGTGTTAGCAAGAAGGAGAAGGGGCTTTAGTTTTCAAAGAAGGCACTGAGGGAAAGGGAGTCTGTCTCTGTACATGAGGGATGGAAAGATATGTCCAGGCTGCCAGGAGAAGGAATTTTTGCATCAAGTACAATGGTAATGGCTGCAAGCAATGGAAAACTCTAGTACAAGGTCTTAAATAGGAGTTCATTTCTCCCACATGGCAAGAAGCCTAATGGGCAAAGGCTTCAGGTGCTGACTCAACTGCTCAAGATGCCATCAGAACCCAGGATCCTTCTCTTCCCAGCCCCCATCCTTACCATGTTGGCCTTCTCCTCATGCAAGTCACAGGACATCACATCCACCATAAGGGCAGGAATCAAAGGGGAGAGGCTGCACCAGCCACACTGGTCCCATGTCAGAAGAAAAGCAGAAGCTTTCTCGGACCCCTGCAGCCCCCAGCAGAATCCCCCTTAGGACTCATCTATCTGCAGTGTACACCATGCCACCTCAGCAGACAGGGAAGCTGGGCATTCAAGTGCTTACCTGGACACATTGCCTCCCCAGCAGAACTGCATCCCCATATGGACAGGGTGGGTGGGAAGTCAGAAAGAAAGCAAGCCTTGGCTTAGGAGGCTAGGTTGGAGGAGTTAGGGAGGAGGACTGTACCTGGGAGAAGGAAGATGATGTTGATGAGGTGGTAGGTGGAACATCAGCCTGACATTTGTCATTGCATTTTAGCTGCCCCACAGCATCACGTTGGCACCTAAACCTTCCTTATCCTGTTCTTGACTCTCTAAACTCCTTCTGCCTCAAACCCAGACCAATAGCCCTTTGGACTAAGAAATGTTGGTAATAATCAGGTCATCATACTCACTTTCTTATTTTTTAAATCCTTAGCAAACAATAGGGATTCAATAAAATATTGCTTAATTAATTAATTGAGATGAGGAAATTCTAGGTAGATATCAGCCGGTGAAGGCCTTTGACTGCCATGGCCAGAAATTTTACCTGCTTCAGAAGAGAAACCACTCAGGAGCCCTAGAGTCTGGATGCTATTGTTACCAGAATCCACATGTGCTGATGTCAGCTAAATGGCACAACCTCAGGGAAGATGAATGTGAGGAGGTCTTGGGTCTGAAAACAACCCTGTTGTTGCTGCTTCCTGCGATTATAGCTCCATGGATCCTTCTTTGTTTTTGCAGAGCCAGCTCTCTCAGGCGCTGAACGGACTGTCAGACAGGGCCAAAGAAGCCAAGGAGTTCCTGGTGCAGCTCCGCAACATGGTTCAGCAGATCCAGGTATCGGCATCACCCGGGACACAGAGGAAACCCCGCGGGTTAATATGCAACTGCAAAATGGGGAAATTTGTTTCTTCTCTTTTATTTATATGTGTTGTGGGAGAATTCCTGTTTATTTTTTCTACTGTGTCTCTTCCATATATATAAACACGCATACAGAGCAACTTCAAACATACCCCTTCTTTACATGGTTACCTTTTGCCGATAAGCCAGAAACACACCCAAGTGGTTTTCCATACAGTTCCTATATTGTACACTGAGGATAATAAGCATATTATCATATTAAATAATCATATCTTATTTAAAAGTAACAAGTCACATTTTCTTTTTTTTTCTTCCTTCCTTCCTTTCCTTTCTTCCCTTTTTCCCTTCTTTCCTTACTTTTTTTTCTTCCTTTCCTTTCTTCCTGTCCCATAGTAATGCTTCTTTTCTACTTACCAAAGTGTTTTTCAGCCATGATCCTCTGGTGACTGTATTTCCACATTGCTTAATCCAGGACACAATGACCAGCAGGTCAGCCAGCATTTGAGAGCTCATAAATTCTCCACTATAGCTGAAGGGGAAAAGCCATAAACTGCATGAGATGCTAAAATAATGACCCTCTGCACTGTGTACCATTCTTAGGCTGTGAGGTTTGCCTCACAGAAATAACCTTAGCTCGGCCCTCTGGTAAATTGACTTTCTGAGCTAATATTTAACCCATGCCAAGGCAAAAATGGATTTTTAAATGTAAGCCAGCCTTTCAAAGCATTACACACTGATTTCCTTGCCTTTTTTTGGCATGCATGCCCATGTTAAAACTTGTGATTCCCTAACAACCTAGCAGTTTCACACACTTCCTTCTGTTTTCCAAAGCAATAGAATTTATCAATCAGTCCTTTCTTTGCTTTTGCTGGCATAAAATGTGCAGCCCCGGGCTTGCCTCTGCCTTGCCTCTTCAGCAGAGCAGAGCATTTCTTCTGCTCAAAATAGTGACAGAGCCCACAAGGAGAAGGTTCCCCCCTGCCCCCAATATTACCCTACAGGGCTCATAGAGAGCTTTTAAATGATGTTTTCCAAGGGCTTTCTCTAAGAACTAAAAAGCAATTGCCATGAAAGCCAAATTTTAGCATTTATAGAAGCCATTGCTCAAGCAATTACTAGTGTACTCCTTATACAAAGACCTTGCATTTGAAAACAGTTACCAAATACCTTTCAGTGGATTATATTATGAGAATATTATTATATATTCTTTATGACTTTGGGAATGAATTAAAATTTGACAGGCCAAGCTCTTCCTTCTTTGCCAGGCCCCAAATATTCACAGTTTTCTCAATTGGTTGGTGTTTTTTAAGCACTATTAGTGTGCGTGTATTTAGCATTCATTTGCTGTAAATTATACATTTTTGCAGATTACAGCTTAAGAATCAAAATTGCATATGTAATTTATTGAAAGGATTATCTTTAATCATTCTCTTTTTGTTTGTTTTGGCGGATGGCCAGTAAAGGGGTTGAACCCTGGACCTTGGTGTTACCAGCACCACACTCTAACCAATTGAGCTAACCAGCCAGCCCAAGAGGATTACCTTTAGTAAATACTTATAATTCAGTGAGAGAATTGCTTAAGAGAAATGGCTATGGCACGTACAGATTTAAATCAAGTAAAAATGTTATATTCATCATTTAATTTAAACATCATGGAGAAGGTATAATTCATTTAGTACCTATTTACATTTCCCTCACAAGCCGTTGGCTTATGTCTGATTTTTACAGCAGGGTGATGCCTGTGACATACATTAATTATTTTTAACTGCCTCCCCGAGTTCACTATTTGCTTTCCTTAGTAAAAGAGCAAGTACTTTTGCCCACTATTCTTATGTCTTGTAAACTTCTGTTGTCATGGGATTATAGTTTAATACTGAAGACCACTGCCCTCCTTTTCCTTCTTTCTTCCCTCGAATTCAATGATTCTTTATTTCTCGTGCCTTGACAATATTCTGCTCCCTCCTGGTTGCCTTTCTGAATGCCACCTTCCACCACACGAAGCTGAACACATGCGGCCCTCAAAGGGACTCACATGCAACTCTGCAAACTAATGCTTTATTTTACTTAATATAACTCAAACTTTGGAGATGATTTCTTTTTGATTGAAAATAAATTTAAATGATACATATTTATCCTTTTCAATCTAAGTTTAAAGCAAAACACTACCACTATAGAATGAAGTTTGTGCAATTATTCCAAAAGAATACTGAACGTGCATTGTGGACAGGGCTTCTTTTTATTCCCTTCAGCAGGGATTTCTACCCCACACATGGACGGCAGCCTGAGATACCCAGCTCCTTGCAACTGAGGAATGTGCTTTCTCCCACAGGAGAACAGTGTGGAGTTCGAGGCCTGTCTGGTGGCCCAATGTGACGCCCTCATCGACGCCCTCAACAGAAGGAAAGCGCAGCTGCTGGCCCGCGTCAACAAGGAGCATGAGCACAAGCTGAAGGTGAGAGCAGAAAGCCAAGAGCCAGGCTCCCCAGGGCCTGTGGACAGGCTGGGAGAATTCCCTACCCTGCACGGGAGGGCAGGATGCCCACAGACTTGGGAGCCAGTGGCCTGGCCAGAAGGGAGCAGGCACATCCCTCATTCCCCACTCACTCCTTCATGTACCTAATCAATGTTTGTTGAATGACTCCTCTGGGCCAGGAACTGCTCTTCGTGCAGGAATAATAAATAAACAAAACTCCTTGCCCTCATGGGGCTTACATTCTACCAAGAAGGATAAACAGTAAGCACAATAAGTAAAATATGTAGTATGTTAGTAAAGGGTGCTAATGAAAAAAAGGCAGGAAAAGGGGATGGTAGGTACTCAGGATGGGGGTGGAAATTTTAGATAAGGTGGACAGAGGTAAAAAATGTATTTTTGAATTGGGAAATGGAATCTGTACTTTCTAGAAAACAAACAAGATTTGTCTGAACTTATAAAGTCAACTTTACAGTTGAACAGCTGTCCAGACTTTGGTCACCACACAGTGGAATCGCTTGATTACAAGTCTGGGGTCCTGGACTTGTCCCCCTTGAGACACCTGATATCCCATCTATTGCTCCCTTGGAGCAGGACAAGATATGAGAGGAAGGGTGGGTAGATGGGAAGAGCGGAGCAGAAGGAAGTCCAGCAGTGGGCAATCAGCCAGCGTCCACGCCTGTGGTCAGCAAGCTTTGGGTGGCTACCAGTGGTGGTGGGTAGTGGGTGGGAAGTATTGGCCTGGGATTGGGGTGGAGGGAGAAGTGAGAACTGACCACAGGCTCTCCAATGGGGTCAGGCAATCAGCATCAGGGAGCTTCAACAATGGGCAGCAATGAGTGGACACAACCTCAGGGGAGCTGGTGATGGGTAAGTAAGCCCAGTAAGTGGCAGACATCCCCTAGGAGGTTTGGAATGGGCTCTAGTCCCCAGAGAACAAGAGAAATCCCCATTTCTAAAAGAATGGGGTTCCAGTAGATGAACCAAGGAAGCGTTTCAAGAATGAAGAAATAAGGGAACACAGCTTACAATATCTGGAGCTAAAGCTTGGTGTCAGGGAAGCTTCAAGCAGGGCCAGTAGCCAGTTCATGGTTACCAGAAACAAAGCAAGAAAACACATACTGACTGGGGACTGAGACCTGGACAAGACCTGCAGCAAGACTGGCACTGGCAAGCCTTGAGCAGCCAAGTTGCCAATCATTCATAGGTGCCCCTTCTACCAGGACCCTGAGCTCCTGGGGGGCTCTGCTGTGAAGACAGGGAGCCAGACGGCATAATATAGAAAAGTGTTTCCCCGGGGAAGCTTCACAGTTTGCTCCAAAGGTGAACAAAACCCACCTCCCCAGTAGCTTCCTCCTCCAAGGTGCCCTCCTCCACTCCCCACCTGTGGCCCCTCAAAACACATTCAGATCCACACACCTGCTTCTTCCTTCCCCAGAGTCAGGGCAATGATGTGGTGAGAATATAAACCTTTCTCCCCTGCCTTTGTGAATTGCCCAGCTGTCATTCTTGGGGATGCAGGGGGGCTGTGCAATTAAGGCAGCAGGAGACTGAGCTGTGACAATGGGGTCCAAGCCAGAAAAGGCTGGTGAGGGCCGCACCCCATGATGAAGTTTGCCGCCTGACCGCCAGCTGGCGCTGTATCAGTGCCATGGCTCTGAGTGTTCCTGAGAGACTGGGGTCCAAGCCAGAAAAGGCTGGTGAGGGCCGCACCCCATGATGAAGTTTGCCGCCTGACTGCCAGCTGGCGCTGTATCAGTGCCATGGCTCTGAGTGTTCCTGAGAGACAGCAACAGCACTATGTATCAAGGAGAGGCACTGCAAATTCCTTGATAAAGAAAATTGCATGTTTTAAAGTTGGAATCTGAACCACGAGTTTGGAAAGAAAAGGACCTAGGGCTGTAATGTTCAAAGACTGAAGCTTGTTGGTGTGGGCAGCAAAGCAAGGCTGGTGATCAAAATGCTCTTTCCAGAGTGGCCATAATGTTTCCTGGTGTTTGGTCTGACTAGAAGACCTTCTCAGGTTCATCTTAGAATGAACTCAAGCCCCTGAGGGGCACCACACCAACCCAGCCTAGTGGAGCCTTTGAATTGGAACTGAAGGTAATCAAGAAGACATGGGGTTTCCCAGGAAGGCACCCTCAGTGGCCTGTCTCATGTGTAATCCACGAAGTTCCAAATGATGAAAAGTTTTACTTAGATGGCCTTCTCTAGCTCATCTGTTTCTGGCCCCTGTCTCCTAATGTCTGGGATCAAGTTATTTGCTTCTGAATCCCATACAGGGCCACTGGACTGTGTTTCATGGCAACATATGCAGTAATTCCTTACATGCGGGGGGGGGGGAATAAATGGGGGCAGTATTAAAGATACTAATTTTTTTTTTTACCCAAGGAGTTCTCTGAAAGTTTTACCATGTGGATATCAGTCTTATAGAATTTCATGCAACAATCTGGAAAACTGTTTTACTCCATAAGCATTTTTATCCAAAATAGGTTAGACCTGAACAAAAATTTTTCCTAGAGTCATCATTTTTTATCTGAATTAAAATCTAGAAATGCCATGACATGTGGTCCTGCAGTTGACCAGTCAGCAACACAGAATGAGCATCCCTGGCAACCCAGCCCTAGCTTTAATAATAGCAGTAGCTGAAGTTTGGGGACACTTTCTTTGAGGCAACACTGTGCAAATTATGTTACAGGGATCAACGCAATTGTTCCTCACAAAAACCCAGTAACATCATTATTACTATAATCCCTATTCTAGAGATGAGGAAACTACAGCACCATGATACTAAGAACTGGTCCAAGGAGCCAGAACTGGAGCCCTGGTAATCTGGCCTCAGAGCCCTGAGTCTGGTTCACACAGCCCTCTATGGCTTCTGGCCGGTGGAAGTACAATGCAGAGAGAGGCATCCCCACCCTCGTCCTTTCCACAGTCAGCCAGTGCCTAATGCACACCTACTAGGACAAGTGCTGGGCAGGGGACTGAGGGTGGGAAGGACGTGAAGGAATTCCCTCTGGAATTCAGACGGAAATAACATGAAGTTATTAGGGAGCTTACAGTTCAGTGCATGACCCACAAATGACTCCAACATAGTAGAGAATGAGCTTCCAGGAGAGAGCTGTCCAATGCTATAGAAGTTATGAGGAGGGCAAAATTACTTGCAGCTAAAAGTCACAGAGCACCTCATGGAAGATCTGGCATCCTAGTAGCCCAGACTGCAGGAGGTGTGCATTGATGGCCACTTACATTCTTGTCAGAGAGGCAGACAGTGATCAGCACAGTGCAGATGAAGTCTTGCTTTCTCCATCCAGTTAGTCCTGAGGACTGAGATGTTTTCAGTTTCCATTGCCTGCTCTAACATGACTAAAAGATTGTCATGATAGCCCTTCATTTTAGCACCCCTCAGAAGCCCAAAACTTTTATTGTTATAGCAGTCCTCAAAATATCATTTGAGTCACATAGAGCTGTGTAAAATAAAACTGCAGTGTCTTTGGGAAATGAACTGGACAGCTGGAGTTTTCCCTGCTGAATTGTGGACCAACCATTTAAGTACCTAGCCAGAAAATTTTAACTTTTTATCAATGGAAATATCTTTTTTTAAAACAATGTAAACACTTCTCTGGCCCCTTTAAACAAAACATGGTGAACAGTTTGTGATAAGTCATGTGGTGACTGTAGTGGCAACTGCAGGTTTTCTATGTGGGAGAGACAACAATGTAAACACTTCTCTGGCCCCTTTAAACAAAACATGGTGAACAGTTTGTGATAAGTCACGTGGTGACTGTAGTGGCAACTGCAGGTTTTCTATGTGGGAGAGACATCAGAGCAGCAATCTGGAGGCAAGAGGGACTCAAACATAGAGAAAGCATTATTTATGCAGAATGGAAGTGGGCCGTGAAAAGCCCCCAGTTTCCCCCTCCTTAGTGGGACAGGACTGTGTAAAAGTCAGTTTGGGCTGTGCTGCAGATGCAGATGGAGACTGCTCAGGACCGACTTTAGCACATGGTTGGGACTCCATGTCCCACAACTGTGTCCTCTTCCCCTCCTTTGACATCCATCTCACTAGTGGCCTGCCAGGTAGGGCACACTGTTGTGCATGGGGCTGCTGAGTAGAGGCTGCTGTCCACTCTCATGTCACCCTGCCCCAGACCTCAAAGGACTGCAGAAACGAGAGACAGGTGGCTGGTTGTCCCCCAGGGCAGCCATGCTGTTCTGTCTTCTGTCTCAAGCTATTTGTTTCTCTGCTGTATTTAGCTGATTGTATCTGTCACTGCTTCTCACAACAGCTACCAAGGCTGCTCCTGCACCAGGACCACTGCTACGGGCCCCCACCTCTCCCACCCTCCCTCTTCTCCCCCTGCCTTTTCCCTTTCTTGTCACTTTCATCGCTACTCAGATTTGTGAGAAAAGACTGGCCTTTTATAGACATCACTTGCCAAGCACAGTACTTCTTTCTGTCTTTGTTGGCTAACCCATCACTCACTGTCCTGTGGGGATAATCTCATGTTCTTCCGCTTTTCTCTGGCCAAGTTCTCTGGGGGCCTGCTTTTGGCTGACAAAGAGGGGAGTTGTGTGTGTGTTTTTCTGGCAACTTCCTCTCCTTAAGCAATCCAAAAGGCTAGGGATGCTGGAAAGCGAGTGTGTATTTGCACAGTCTTTATAATCTCCTCATGTCCCTCTCTGAAAGCACTGATTGCTTGAACAGATTTAACAGCTCTGGTTCTGAGGCAGGATGGAGCTGAGTGGTGAAGAGTCCAGATTCTGTGTCATAGCCACCAGGGTGAGAAAACACTCTTTATCACTTACTAGACCTCTAACTCAGGCAAGTCTATGGCTCAGTTTATTTCATCTTTGTGTAAAATAAGTCTGGAGGCATACGGTACTATGCTGAGTGTTTTACAATGCCCTATGAGGTCAGTACAGTGCTCAATAAATATTAGCTGTTGGGCCGGCCCGGTGGCGCACTGCTACAGTGCGCCACTTGGGATAGTACAGTGCTCAATAAATATTAGCTGTTGGGCCGGCCCGGTGGCGCACTGCTACAGTGCGCTGCTTGGGATCACAGCGGTGCTCCCGCTGAGGGTTCGGATCCCACATACAGACCGGTTCCCGCTCACTGGCTGAGCAAGGGGCAGGCGCAACACCGAGGGTTGCGATCCCGTTGCCGGTCCCAGTCCGGTGCGGGCGCGACACTGAGGGTTGTGATCCATTGCCGGACACGAAAAAAGACAAATAAATAAATAAATAAATAAATATTAGCTGTTATTATTATTATTGATATCATTGACAGAGAATGACTAAAAATATGGTTTCATTCAACACACTGAAGAACTGTTTCTAGGGGCTTGTTTTCCATATTACCATAGTTCATAGTGCAGAATTACCCATACACTGGTGTTATTAAATCTGAACCTGGGAAATTCTTTAGTGGCCTAAGTTTATAATTGATCATTCTATAAAACAGTTCACAAAGCTTTGTGAGCTATTTTTAAAAGCTATAAAAAGCAAAAAGGTCTTGAGACTTATGCAGATGTGGTCATATTTTAGGAAAACTGTTTGATATGTAAATTACAGTTAATACCATTCTGTGGTTTGAAAAAATGCTGGGAGCCAAATATCTATTTTAAGGATGTGGTGAACTAAAGCAAATGTCAGAAAGCTACTGTACTGGGGGGAAAAAGTGTTTTTGAGCTTTCAAGAAATATTACTAACTCATATTTGGAACTACTCAGGCAATATTCAGGCAATCGACAAAAATGTGGATCCCAGGGTTTCTTGTCCTATCTGTATGTTGTGTTAACATCATTTCCAGGTTTCTTAGTCCTTCTTCTGTTGCTATAACTGAATATCATAGACTGGGTAATTTATAAATAATAGAAGTTGATTTAGCCCACAATCCTGGAGGCTGGGAAGTCTAAGAGAATGCCACCAGCATCTTGTGAGGGCCTTCTTGCTGTCTCATATAGCAGGGAAGGCACCTAATTCATTCTTTGAATATGATGGAGTAATCCACTGTACCCTATCACACCATGAGGATGTGAATCCTACAAAACACCATATTGCATCACTTTTATTATGGCCTACCATCAATGGTAAATGCTCTCCTGTGGGTGGGTGGACTGCACCAATGTGCTCATCTCTCCCAATGGCTTGTATTTCTTCCTTCACTTACTTCTCTGTACAAGGATACAATACTTTATACACTAAGAGTGTGTTTTTCATACTCCACTCAATGTTTATTGATAAGGCTGTTGGTGGCATTCACCTTTCTGGAATAGAAAGTTCACAGCTTTACTGTTAAAATTTCGAGCCTTCCTTAAAACAGGTGTGTGTTTTATTTATTTACTAGAAACAATGAAAGAAACAACAAACAATAATACATTGAACTTTCAGAAGGAGAGAACCGATCTGTGGTTATTGGGGGAGGGAAGTGGGAGGAGGGTTAGGGAGAAATTGGTTAATTGACACAAAGAATGAATATATTTTATAAGGATGAATATGAAAACTATCCTGATTTGATCATCACTTATGGAACACAATTACTGATAGTCAACTCTGTACCCCACAAATATGTATAATCAATTATGTTTCAGTAAAAAAAAAAATAGGCTTAAATAATGCTTTTCTTGATTAAAAACTCAAAGCCTCAGACTTGTCTTTGAAATGATTAGTTGCCAACGTGGGTAAATTAATAACACTGCTACAGAGGGTGGCATCAAGAGAATGGGACAAGAATCTGCCTGAAACCATGTGGGAGAATGGTGGCATGTGAGAAATGTAAAATGCTCTCTCTTAATTTAAATGCCTTTAAGTTTCTGAGAATGTAACAATAGTATGGTAGATAATATTTTACTTTAGAAAAAAAAACAGAATTCTTTATTTTACCAGATGGATCTAACAGGTAATGCGTTTTACTTTAACTCACACAAGACAATTCAAAGCATCAGCTGGTCATTGTGCTTCAGGACATGATGGGACACATAGAAACTTTCCCCACCCCACACAAAGGACCTGTGGAGAAGAAATTCTTCCAGCCTGCATCTTAAAAGTACTTTTACCTTAAATAGAAAAAATAAATAAAAAAGGACAAAGGATTACCTTATGCTTTTAGAGGAAATTGTTTCAAGCTGTGAAAGGAAAGCATAGATTATATTTAGGAAAGAATTTCTTGGAATAGGAGAGAGACAATTTTAGTATTTACTCAGACTAAGAATTCATTAGTGATATACCTCCAGGATCCATGATGAGAGAGAGTATTAAGATAAAAAGTGTCTATTAAAAATTTTTTAAAAAAATTTTAAAGAGCCACGTGTAAACTAGAAAGGTGAACAGAGGTGGGGGAAAGGTGTCAAGGTCAAAGTTGGATAAAAAATTAAATTCCCCTTAACCTCAGGTCTTGCTGCTGGAGGAAGGAGACTGGCCTGTTAGCAATGAGAATGGAGCTATGGACAGGCAGAACAAAATTTTACACTTGTATAAGCTCTCCAGGTTTGCTCTATGTGACTGAAAAAGTCTGAGAATTCAGAAGGACACAACAGTCCATTCTCAGACTCTCCCTTTCCAAATAGATGTCAGCGTCATATTCTGACCCAAGAATAACCTATACAAATTTGCCACTTAACAAAATAAAACTGTTCAAATGATCAATTGGCACTTGCCATCCAGAACAGATGGTAGCTCTGCTGATAAAATTTTAAAAGCCTTCTCTGAAACTGTGGACTGCAGATTAATCCACTGTCCCGTGAGAGCCGGTTTAGGCTTTAGTGCAGATGAAAGCAGGAAGACCATTCTCTCAATATCTATTTGTGTCATTCCTGCAACTCGCACAGTTCCCAAGAAAAGGAACGCTCAAGTCCAGCCAGCTGCAAACATGGTGCCAAGAGGTTGCTGGTGCATCAGAGGCAAAGCACAGAAATGTGTGACTCAAAGAAAAAATTGGCATGGCCTGGCTCCCTAGAAAATGTTTTCCATAAAAAATAAAATGTGGAAATAAATAGTAATAGTAAAGTGTTATGAATAATGCAGGTTGAAGAAGGTAGCAAGCAAGAAAGTTGATAAAAACACTGAACTAGAGAAAAAATATTTACACTCTTAAAAGATCTAATTATCTGGCTGATTTTCCAAAGGGTGGGAAATCTTGCTAAATTAATTCAGAAACTAGAAGTCAATTACAATGCACCCAAACATGCTGCTCTGGGAACTCCATAGTTTAATTTTTAGCAGTGATTTTATCATAGTCTATTGTGATCATTGTGGAAGAGTTGATTAAAATGTAAAAAAGATGGCCCAAAATCAATTGTAGCAACAGTGGGCATTTGGAGCCAGGAACTCAGGGATAATGAATCCTTCCAAGACACTTTAGTCATAAAATACAGGAGCCGGTGGCAAACCCCTGCTGAAATTCACCAAATCTTTGGCAGTGCAACAATTAAGCTTCTTAAGAGTAGGCAGAGAGCCCCAACACTCAAACAGCTCCTTCAGCACCAAACAAACGTAGCCTAAGAGGGAAATTTATAGACACAGACATAGAATTTTAGGAGGACCGAGTAAGGTATTTATTTCGGTTTATTTATATATCATTAGCTTCTTAAGAGTAGGCAGAGAGCCCCAACACTCAAACAGCTCCTTCAGCACCAAACAAACCTAGCCTAAGAGGGAAATTTATAGACACAGACATAGAATTTTAGGAGGACCGAGTAAGGTATTTATTTCAGTTTATTTATATATCATCGAGCTGAATCCTCTGGAAAGTAAACACAATAATTCAGTCCATTTTGTCTCAAAAGCAGACTCACTTTGGGTTAGAGTGTTCAGATCCGATTTGTCCTTGTTATTCAGACTTTCAGTACCAGTAAAGGGCAGATGCCATTTGGATAATGATATAGTGACTGCTGAGTTTTCTGCTACCTAGCAGCATTGACGCACTGGCTCCCAAAATATAAAAACATCTCCTAGGAACAATTTAGTTAAGCCTCATACAGGAGAGGGGAGTAGCATATCAATTGTAGGTCACCTGTCTTGAATTTTTTAATGTTTTACTTGCGGGTTTCCCCTCACTCCCCAAGAAGCAGAAACCTAACTTTTCTGTTATTTTCTGAATAAAAATAAAATAAAAAGTTGCATTCCTTGAGCCCAGATCAACAGATGGTGGTGGTGGTTGTCAGAAATGTACTAGATGTCAGAAGAAAATAAATCAACCAGTGGATTTTCAATTTGATCTCCTCCCCCCCAAAAAATCACAAAAATAATCTTCATATCAAAGTTTGTTTCCTTCACCAACTACAACAGAGATTTTAAATTCTACATTTTATTTTTCCTTTTAATTATTATTAAAAGTTAAGTAATAATGAATTATCTCTCAGAAAATTAGGAGACCCAAACAGCCAGAACAATCTTAAAAAAGAACAAAGTTGGAGTTCTCA
>NW_007726798.1:39753-41423 GCF_000696425.1 Galeopterus variegatus
TCAACCAGTGGATTTTCAATTTGATCTCCTCCCCCCCAAAAAATCACAAAAATAATCTTCATATCAAAGTTTGTTTCCTTCACCAACTACAACAGAGATTTTAAATTCTACATTTTATTTTTCCTTTTAATTATTATTAAAAGTTAAGTAATAATGAATTATCTCTCAGAAAATTAGGAGACCCAAACAGCCAGAACAATCTTAAAAAAGAACAAAGTTGGAGTTCTCACACTTCCAGATTTCAAAACTTAACCCAAAGCAACAATTTTCAAAAAAACTGTGGTATGGCATAAAGACAGACATATAGACCACTGGAATAGAATAGAAAGTCCAGAAATAAACTCTCGTGTATATGGTCAAATAATTTTTCACAAGGTGGTAAGACCATTCAATGGTCTTTTCAACAAACAGTGAGGATAATGGGATATTCCCATGCCAAAATATGAAGTTAGACCCTTACCTAACACCATATACAAAAATTAATTCAAAATGGATCAAAGATCTAAATTTAAGACCTAAAACTATAAGAGTATTGGAAGAAAACATAGAAAGGAAGCTTCAGGACATTGGATTTGGTGATGATCTCTTGGATATGACACCAAAAGCACAAGCAACAAGAGAAAAAAGTAGATAAGTTGGACTTCATCAAAATTAAAAATATTTGCACCTCAAAAGATATTCTCAAAGGAGTGAAAAGATAACCCATGGAACAAGAGGAAATATTTGCAAATCATATGTCTGATAAGGTATTGATATCCAGAATATATAAAGAACTCATACAATTCAACAACAATAACAAAACAACACAATTAAAAAATGGCAAAGATTTGAATAGACATTTCTCCAAGAAGACATACAAATGGCCAATAAGCATATGAAAAGATGTTCAACATCACTAGTCATTATGGAAAGGCAAATCAAAACCACAATGAGATACCACTTCTCACCCATTAGGATGGTTATTATATTAACAGTAACAATAATAATAATAATTATAATAATAATGTGTTGGTGAGGATGTGGAGAAATTGGAACCTTCGTGCTTTGCTGGTGAGAATGTAAAATGGTGCAGCTGCTGTGGAAAACAATATGGTGATTTCCCCAAAAATTAAACATAGAATTACTATATGATCTAGCAATTGCACTTCAGAATTACTATGTGATCCAGAAATTCCAGGAATATACCCAAAAGAAGTGAAAACAGGGATTCACACAGATATTTGTACACCCATGTTCACATATAGCTGTATTTTTACACACAGCTGTATTCACCATAACCAAAAGATGGAAGCAACCTAAATATCCATCAATGGATAAACAAAAAGTGGTATGTACATACATTGGAATATTATTCAGTGTTAAAAAGATGGAAATTTCAACATGTGCTACAACATGGATGAAACTTGAAGATATTATGGTAAGTGAAGTTAGCCCATCTCAAAAGGACAAGTATTTTATGATTCCACTCAGATGAGGCTCCTAGGATGGTCACATTCATAGAGACAGAAGGTAGAATGGTGGTTGACAGGGGCTGGGAGGAGGGGGAGATGGGGAGTTATTGTTTAATGGGTATAGTTTCAATTTGGGAAATGAAAAGTTCTGGAGATGGATGATGGTAACGGTTGCACAATAATATGAATTTAATGCCACAGAACTATGTACTTAAAAAT
>NW_007726798.1:42129-45540 GCF_000696425.1 Galeopterus variegatus
ATGATGGTAACGGTTGCACAATAATATGAATTTAATGCCACAGAACTATGTACTTAAAAATAATTAAACCGAAAGTTTTTATTTATATATATCTTACCACAGTAAAAAACTAGGAACAAAAAAAACACAGAAATAATGAATAAATGAGTTGTCAAAAACTTAGGAAGATGTTAAATGTCCAATAACAGGAAAAAAAAGAATGATTAAATAAATTATGATTACCCACTCACTGGGATATTTACCTAACCAATAACATTTACTGATGGTGGCAACATGGAAAATGCCTCTGACACAGTATTAAGTTGTGGGGGTAAAATTGTCATAGACTATAATTGCAACTATAAATAAGTCTGGTTTTGGAAAAAAACTCAAAGAAAATATCAAAATGCTTTTAAAATTTACATTAGGATGATGAGATTATTTTCCATCATTTCCCAGTTGTTTTGGAAAGGGGATGCAATAATCTTTAATTGAAAATAAACTTATAATCAAAAATGAAAGAGAACAAGGGAACCTTTTTAATAACTGTTATTTAAACCCCTTTTATTAATTATCTATAAAATCCAAAAACCTGAATATTTTTGAGGCTTTTGCAGAATAGTATAAATATGTAAGTGGTTAAGTTTCCTGGAAAACCCTTATTCAATTCTATGCTTCAAAAACACTCAAGATTTGGGTTACTGAACAGAGGACACAGAAGAGGAACATCTCTGAAGAAAGAAACTTTCAAGGAATGTCATGTGTTTGTCACTGGGCAAAGACAACTTCCCAGAGGCAGAAAATGATCGGAGAGATGCCTATCTAGGTTAAAGCAGACTCAGCTTGGCAAATAGAGCAGACTTTGAACCTGATTTCCAAAATGAGGCACTGATTCTAAGTGGGTTATTTGTAAAACCGAATTCTGCATCCCACTCCTTGCTCCAGTTTACTTGTCATTATCTCATCATCTCTCACAAGCTCCAACTTGGCCCTCCCACCCCCACCACCCAACCAAGGAAAGAAAAGCAGAACAAATGCCCCTGGGCCCATGGGGGATGGCAGGAAGGGAAAGGAACTGGGTTCAGATGGTGCCTGCTCTTTAGAAGAGGCAGGCAAAGGGCGGAAGAAGGTTGGCATCAATGTCACAGAGCAGAGCACGTGGGGGAGCTGTAGCCCTTTAGACTCCCCACGACCTGCCTTTGAGAGCAACTCACAGTAGAGTCAGTTTCCCAGAAAAGAGTGGCATTAGGGGGCCTGTGGAAGATCAAAGTTCTCCAGATTCACAGGGTTCTAGCATCTGTGTTCTTTTCTGATGGGTCCTCTTGTTACTTTTTTTCTGTAAGAGTCTTATCCAATCTGCCTTCCAGAGCCAATGTCCACGACAGATACTGCCACAAAATACTCTCATAAATTTAGTTCCATTCCATGATGCTCTTGGATTCTGGTTGGAAGCTTTCCAAAGTCCCAGTTTGCTTCTCTCTTCCCTCTGCCATTTTGGACTGTTCTGTTCTCTCATCAATCCTAGGTGGTCCGAGATCAAATCTCTCACTGCACAGTGAAATTGCGCCAGACCACGGGCCTCATGGAGTACTGCTTGGAGGTGATTAAGGAAAATGATCCTAGTGGCTTTTTGCAGGTAAGTGTTAACTAGTTTCTGCTTTATATTCTAAATGTCCCATGGGACTGTGTCTAGGATCCCTGGGCAGGACTCCCAATGGCCCTGGCTGGGCATGGGTCCCTCGATAACAAAACCTACCTTCACACTGTGGAGAGAGGAAGGGAGACAATGCCTGCTAAATAAATTCCACTGACTTCCTGGAAGTGTCTGCCACCATGTACAAGACTGAGAAGTACATGGGCTTTTTTTGTTTGGTTTTTTTCTTGTGTTTAATCATGAAAACATAATTCCCTGTTAAGTTCTTCCAAGTTATTACCTTGCCTAAGAATTGGGTCCCTCTCCAGTAATATCTCTTGGACAGCTTCGTCAGCTAGTGTGCAAGGTTTCTACCTTCTTAACACTTCCTACTGGCCAGTAAGTCAGTGACTTCCCAAATACATGTAAAGTTTTTTTCATTCTTCAGTGTTAATTGTTTTACTGAGATGCTATGATGTAAGCTAGATATTACTTAAGTTTTGATCCTAGTGATGAGGAACCTTTTGTTAAGGAATATGTAGATCTCTTCCAACTCACATTCTACTAAATTGGCTGAGAGTGACAGAGGCAGACTGAATATAAGAAAATGAAAGAGGTCTCTACCAAAGAGTAAGGTGATGATCACATGAAGATGATGTGCTTAAAATGCAAGAAATTCCATATGCAGCCTCTCTATTTTATAAAACTCATTTCCAATCTTGATAGGATACTTACAGGTCAAATTAGAAGTTAAGAACTGTTGGTTCTAACAGGGTGAGCTAATTGCCAATATATCATGCTTTAAAGTTGTTGACTTTTAATGGATTAGTCATAAATAGCATGATCATATATCCAGGTTTGTCTATCAGGCCAATTAACACTTGCTAATTATTTAAAGTGCCCCCTTTCCAACTCACAAAAGCATTCAGATTTTCTTGATAAATCATGGGTTTCTCTAGTCATAACAGTGTCCTCCTCACCAACTGCACTAGACAGGCAGGTGTGAGTCCCAAGGTAGTTTGGTGGTAACGCTCCTGGAGAGTCAAGGAGCCGTGTTGTGTTTCGAGTGCGGTGTTGTATTTCTTAGGCTGTGGTCTTTGATGTGATTAGATTTCTGACGCCCTCATAAGGAGAGTGCACCTGACCGAGGATCAGTGGGGAAAAGGCACACTCACTCCCAGGATGACCACGGACTTTGATTTGAGTCTGGACAACAGCCCTCTGCTGCAATCCATTCACCAGCTCGACTTCGTGCAGGTGAAAGGTACGTGCTTGCATCCCCCGGGTCAGATAGCAAAATCCCAAGTGAATACTGGTGCTTGAAGCAGGATCAGTACCCCTCTGGTTAATGTTGCAAAAATCTGGAGTGGTTGCTATCTTATCATGCAATGAAAACAACTACTTGTAGCTGTGTGATGTACCTTTCAGCAAGCTAGATAAAATCAGATAAACTCAATGCTTGCCTCTTCGAGAGTCTTAGAGATTTCACATGCTCAGCATCAGAGAATAGCTAATATAAAAAGAGGTAGGGAGAGAAAGAGAATATCACTGTACATAAATACGATCTTGTTATATAGAAAGTAACCCAGAAATATTGATATAAATCAAAGGAGTCCAGAATCAAAACGACTGCTTCCACATGGACAGAGATAGTGAGCAAGGAGCTGAGCATGAATTGGTGGGAATTTGAGAGGATCACTGTTGGCCTGCCAATGCTGGCAGGAATATTCTAGCCTGGAAGGAAAATGAACATCTGAAATAAACTTTAAAATTGGTTTATGTGATCAAGGTCTCTGAGA
>NW_007726798.1:46015-47872 GCF_000696425.1 Galeopterus variegatus
AAGGAAAATGAACATCTGAAATAAACTTTAAAATTGGTTTATGTGATCAAGGTCTCTGAGATTTCTGGGTCCTGAAGGGAATTACAAACACATAAAATTATTTTAAGGAAACTAACTCTTCCAAAGCAGAGTAGCAATTCAAGCCAACCATTCAGCAATATTTTTATGGCAGTGTAACATCCATTTGAATAATATATTTCTTTTAACATTTTGTTTTGAAATATACATTCACAGGAACTTGCAAAAATACAAAGGAGAGGTCACATCTGCCCCTCATCCGTTTCCCTCCATGGTCACATCTTGCATAGCTAATATAATATGAAAATCAAGAAGTTGACATTGGTACAGTGTGTGTGCCTGTAGCTCTATGCTATTTTACCACCGCAGTCAAGATTCAGAACTATTCCATCACCACAAAGGTCTCCCTCAAGCTACCCCTTCAGAGTCGCATGCCTCCCCTCCACCACCCGTAATCCCTGGCAACCACTAATCTGTTCTTCATCTCGATAATTTTGTCATTTTCTGATCTCTTTTTAAAACTGAAGAAATTGATTTGCTTTTTGCAACTCCCAATTTAAGCATCTGCATAATAAATGACTCTTAGAATTCAGTGCTTTAAAAACATTGTTTCTTAAGAAAAATCTACTTGCTTCCTTTTATCAGACAGAGAGAATCCTGTAACCAAGCAAGTTTTAGGGCTGTCTACTTAGGGCTCACATCATGTAGTTACACTCCTCTCTGCACTCAGTACATGTACTTCTCTCATCCTTTTAATGGATTTTTGCTCTCTTTTCTTTCCAATCCATTCTCTTTTCTTTCCAATCTCATTATTTTGTTGTTTAATATGCATTGCTTTGAGAAGATGCCTTAATCAATTTTTGAAGTAGTGTATAGACTATAGATAAAAATGCTTTGTTATAGTAACAAAAATATTTAGCATTTACTGAGTGCTAACCAAAGCAGACATTCTCATAAGTGTTTTACATGTATTAATTCAATTTATTCTTGCAACCCTAGTAGTCAGCTGAGGAAACTGGGGCATGGGAAGACTAGGTTACTAGCCTGAGCTCACACAGCTAATGAGTGGCAGGGCCAGGATTCAAACCCAGGGAGCGTGGCTTCAGAACCCACTCCTGCAACTTCCAGTTTATGCTGTAAAGCTAGTGCCTTACTAAACAGCTTTTTCAAGGAATAACTGAATTCCTCTCTCAACAAACCTAATTTTTTGTTGCAGCAATTCTTTCTTGCTGTTTAAAAGTCTTTCTTTAACTCCTACATGGTAGCCTGTGAAATAAACCCATCCCTAGTAGAATATGCAGCCCCGATTATATCTCCCTTGATCAGCCTCTCTCTGTTCCCAATTCTATCAGTGAGATAAAATCACTGAAAGTTTATGTCACAAGTAGCTTGGAGGAGAAAATATGTCACAAAAGAGCAATATAAAGGCTTTTAGTGGAAGAGGAAAAAATGAGCCAACCCAATTAGCCTTGGTGAAGGAGCAGGAGGAGGGTGCAGTTAGAGGGCAAAAGCCTCAGGGCTTTAAATGCTTTAATCAGCTGGCAGAGCCTTCCCCTCCCCCATAGCTGCCCTCCTGAGCCATGTCCATCTGCCCATGGTGGAGTCAACCCAGTTGGCAGGATGGTAACCTTTGTGTTGCAGTGAATGGGCCCTTCATCTGGTGTGGGAACTATAGGTTCATGTGCTCTGCATCACAGGCCACATTTCTAAATCACTGTCACCTGGCCACTTAGGACTGCACGTGGAAGTAAGAGTGGACATGGCTGTGTATGCAGTCTATTCAAGTCTGTACACACAGCAGAGAATGCCAAGTACTCCAAAAACTAAAATGCCAAACAC
>NW_007726798.1:49596-52212 GCF_000696425.1 Galeopterus variegatus
CCAGGTCACAAGAAACTCATAATTAAGGAAAAAACAAAGATGTCCCAGAATGACCATGAAAATATAAGAATCAAGATTATGGCAGCCCCAATGACAGGAGTTTCAATAAAATAAAATGCTCTGTCTTAGACTTCAGTCCAGGAACTATTATGCTATCCATTTCCAAACCGTAAAAGAGAGACTAACTTGAAAATTTTTCAGATTTCTTATATACCATTTATTTTATGCCTTATAGAGTGAAGTGGGGTAACAGAACACCCACTATAAAATCTATTTTTCTAAAATGTCAGTCTGAGTCTTTGCTAATGAGGCTATAATTTTGTCACAGTTGCCTTTTATGTACAACACCATTTGGGGGCAAATAAGGAAAAAGAAAAAATAATTCTTTGCATGTTGAGAAATAGATTTAGATATATACAAATATCTCTGAATCAGTTCTCCCTTTCTTTCCACCCCCCTTTGCTTTTTTTTTTTTTTTTTTTTTTTTTTTTTTTGCTCATTTGTTTAAATCTGGGACAGTATTAAGATCTAAACATTAGTGAGAGGTTGGACATTTTTCTATCCTTTTGGTCTTTTAAAGTGTATCCACTGAGGACTTATAAATGAAGTTCTAATGTTTTAATTATACATGACATCATGTATTTCAATTAATCCTTTAATTATACCTATGTCTACATGGGGAAATTTGAGTTTCTATCAGAGACATTGCAAACACTTCTATGATTTAAGTTGAAATCATCTTATGATCTTATTCTTTGATTTTGTAATTGTTGAATTGTAGACTTGCCTGAAACATGAACAAAGGGAAAAAGAAAGACTGATATGGAGCTAATGAAATAAGAGAGTCAAAGGAATTGTCTTATGGTAGTCTCTAACTAATAAGGACAGTTCAGAACCAGTCTCCCAGCGAGAATCATTCATGTCTCTGGAAGCCATTGGAAGAATATTTTGATTAAACTTGTCATATTTTACTTCCACAGTAAATATGTTAAAATGTATTCTTTGTATAAAGAAAGATACTTAAAATAAGTCCCTGATACTTATAATGACTTGAAATTAACCCTCCAATTACAACTCCTGGGTGAGGCCTGTTTATGTGTAGATGCTCATTACAATTATTAGGAGTTATCTCTTCTGTCTCTTTCCATCCAACTCTGTAGTTTATTTATTGAACAAGGCGATGAATTGATCCCTCCAAATCCAGATGTTCTGGGACCTCTAAGGCTGCAGTAGCCATAGTTTTATGACAAGATTCCATCCAAACCCTGTGCCATTGAAACTTGAAACATGATTTCTCTTCTGAAACTGATTGCCTTCAAACAACTAGTCACTAATTTTGATTTAATTATGTTAGATTTAGTAGCTTAGGCAAGGTTTTATTGGAATGTATCACAGCCCCTTCTTAAGTATAATTGACCTGCTTCATCTTCACATCTCTTATGTTATAGTCAGTGCTTTTGTTTTCTAGGTTATCCACTACAGAACCCGTTTCCTAAACTGCTGTTAAATTACACAACTTCTTGGTTGGGGTGACTGACAAGGAGCATATTTATTTCAATGCATGACACGCAGAGTCCAGTTTTAGTACAGCATACCAAGTGTTCCACTAACAGATGTTGAACTAACATCTGTTCATCTAAATGTCCCTGGGTGTGGTCCAAGCTGCTCACTCCTGTTATTAAAGTGCTAAATAATAATAATAATAATAATAAATCTGGGCCGGCCCGGTGGTGCACTGCCGAGGGTTCGGATCCCACATACAGACCGGTTCCCCCTCACTGGCTGAGTGAGGCGCGGGGGCAACACTGAGGGTTGCGATCCCGTTGCCGGTCCCGGTCCGGTACGGGGGCGACCCTGAGGGTTGCGATCTGTTGCCGGACACGGAAAAAGACAAAAAAATAATAAATAAATAAAAATAATAATAATAATAATAAATCAATGTTTTGGTGCTGAAAAAATAATTTTTGAGCATTTGGTAAAAACATTGTTCCCAGCTACATATATTGAGTTCTATATTAGGAACTGGGATTATACGTTAACTAATATTCTTATGTCTGTGTCTAAAGGATCAACTAATCTGCGGTTTTAAGTGATACAAAAGACTCAGTACAAAATGGGGGGGGGGCTGTGACTAGTACCACTGTGACAGATTCTCATAAGCTGTGAGGACACCTTGCGCTCCTTGCCACGCACCAGTCTGCTCCCACGCTACTCCCAGGCTCACATCTTGGTGTTCTATGCCTGAAGAGTGAATGGACTTGACCTAGTGCTGTTTTCAAGGTACAACTGCCTTGAGTGAATGATGTCAGGCTCCCCAGAAGTTTCAAATGGAGAGATCACTGTGTCATTTAGTACCAAATTTTCAAAAATCTATCGCTAAAGCTACTTATGTGTACAAGACCTGAAGCAGAATCACTGCTTAAAAACAAAAAAGATAGAATATTAGAAATATAGTGATGTCAGAGCCAATTCTCAGAATAGGCAGTTCCCAGTTGATAAACTGGGGTTTAAAGCTCAGTATAAATTTTATGATAAAATTATTAGCATGGCTTCAACCATGCTATGAGTTAAATAGGCTTTATCAGGCTGGACTGGGAATCCAGTCCCCAGGTAAAA
>NW_007726798.1:52345-71443 GCF_000696425.1 Galeopterus variegatus
TGCTGTTTTCAAGGTACAACTGCCTTGAGTGAATGATGTCAGGCTCCCCAGAAGTTTCAAATGGAGAGATCACTGTGTCATTTAGTACCAAATTTTCAAAAATCTATCGCTAAAGCTACTTATGTGTACAAGACCTGAAGCAGAATCACTGCTTAAAAACAAAAAAGATAGAATATTAGAAATATAGTGATGTCAGAGCCAATTCTCAGAATAGGCAGTTCCCAGTTGATAAACTGGGGTTTAAAGCTCAGTATAAATTTTATGATAAAATTATTAGCATGGCTTCAACCATGCTATGAGTTAAATAGGCTTTATCAGGCTGGACTGGGAATCCAGTCCCCAGGTAAAACATTTCCCTAAGGGATGAGGTCTTCAACAGTCAAGAGGTGAGAACACAGCAGTTCTGTGAATATGCCTGTCTCCCCTCCAACTGCCACCATGAAGGTGTGAGATGCCACCCTGAGCTTAGAAAAAGGCATCCCAGTAGTTCAGGAACAAGCCTCATGCTGGAGACTCTGGGAAGGATCCTATTCAGGTCCCCTGTGCACCCTGGCCTGGCTGTTTCTAATCACGTTTACCAAGGGAGGTTTATCATTCAAAGATGTTGACATATTTGCAACTCAGCAGAAGCCAGGGTTACACTAATTTCTGTTTAGCTTCCTCTCCAGTCCCAGCAATCCCTATCCTACAGCTGGAGGAGTGTTGCACTCACAACAACAGCGCTACGCTCTCCTGGAAACAGCCGCCTCTGTCCACGGTGCCCGCCGAAGGATACATTCTAGAGCTGGATGACGGCAATGGTGGTCAGTTCCGGGTAAGCAGAGAACCTACTACTTGTTAACCAAAGCCAGCAACTCCCTCAGAGGACCTTCCATGGTGTCTCATGCCTGACTTCCCTTCCCTGCTAGGGGTAGGCCATCCTGTCAGGTCCTGCCCATCCCTCAACTGAGGCCTGCTTTCTCTTGTACCATCAAAGATGGACAAAGGAATCTCTGAAACTGTCCTACCCTTCTTAAGAAACTGCATGCAGTGCTGCAGTTTCTGGAATCAGACTGCCTGAATTCAAATCCAGTCTCCTCCACTCACCTGTGTGTTTGTGCCTATTACTCACCTCTTTGAGCCTTCAGGTCCTTGTTTGTCTAAGTGAGGGATTGATGACAATAACATGAATCTCATGCCTTGTTGCTAAGAGCTCATTAGGGAATCCATATAAAATTCTTAGCATGCTGCCTCGTACATGGCAATCCTGCAGTTTAGCTATTATTATTATTGTTTATTGCTAATAATATAATTAACCATTTTCTAAGATTTGTTTTTACAATCCACGGTATCTAATGGCTTTGATTGGAATTCTTTTTTTTTTTTTTTAATTGTAACATAGTTGATTGTACATATCTGTGGGGTACCAAGTTGAATATCATTATTTGTGCGCAATATATGATGCTCAAATCAGGATAATTAGTATATTCAACATTATACAATGTAGTCATTTTTCATGGCCCTTTACCAATTCCTGCCTTACCTCATCCTCCTTTTCCACCTCTGGTAACCTCAGTTTTGCTCTCTCCTTTTGAAAGTTCAACGTATTAATGTGATGGTTGTATCTTTCCTTCTTAATTTCTTTCTTTTTTATTTATTTGTTTATTTTTTAGATCTCACTTACAAGTGAGGACATGCAGTATTTCTCTTTCTGTGCCTGTTTTTTTTCCACTTAACATGATTTTCCCTGAGTGTGTCCATGTTGCTGTGTGAATGGCAGTATTTCATTTTTTTTATGGTAGAGTAGAATACCATTGTGTATATATACCACATTTTCCTTACCCAGTCATCCAATGACATTTAGATTGGTTCCAACTCTTGACTATTATAAACAGAGCTGCAATAAACATGAGAGTGCAGATATTCCTTTGGCATGATGGTTTCCAATTGTATGGCAATCGGATTGTATGGCAATTTTGCCTTGATTATTTCACTTAATATAATATTCTCTAAGTCCATCAATGTTGCTGTGAATTGTGGTATTTCTTTTTTTTTATAGCAGAGTAGTATTTCATTGTGAAGATATACCACATTTTCCATATCCACTCATCTGATGATGGACATTTGGGCTGGTTCCAACACTTGGATACTGTAAGTAGTGCTGCAATAAACATGGGAGTAGAGGTATCCCTTCAACAGGATGACTTCCATTCCTCTGGGTATATACCCAACAGTGGGATAGCCGGGTCATATGGTAGATCTATCTGCAATTGTTTGAGGAACCTCCATACCATTTTCCATAAAGGCTGCACCATTTTGCAGTCCCACCAACAGTGTATGAGAGTTCCTTTTTCTCTGCAACCTCACCAGCATTTATCACACTCAGTCTTTTGGATATTAGCCATCCTAACTAGGGTGAGATGGTATCTCAGTGTGGTTTTGATTTGCATTTCCTGAATGCTGACTGATGTTGACCATTTTTTCATGTGTCTGTTGGCCATTGGTATATCTTGCTTTGAGAAATGCCTATTCAGCTCCTTTGCCCACTTTTTAATTGGGTTACTTGTTTTTTTGCTGTTAAGTTGTTTGAGTTAATTGTATATTCTGGTTATTAATCCTTTGTCTGATGTATATTTTGCAAATATTTTCTCCCACTCTCTTGGTTGTCTTTTTGCTCTGTTAATTGTTTCTTTTGCTGTACAGAAGCTTTTTAGTTTGATATAATCCCATTTGTTTATTTTTCCTTTTGTTGTCTATGCTTTGGGGGTCATATTCATAAAGTCTTTTCCCAGTTTTACTTCCTGAAGTGTTTCCCCTATATTTTCTTTTAGAAGTTCTATAGTTTCAGGCCTTATATTTTCATCTTTAATCATTTTGAGTTGATTTTGGTACATGACAAGAGATATGGGTCTGCTTTCATTCTTCTACATATGGATGTCCAATATTCCCAGCACCACTTATTGAAGAGGCAGTCTTTTCCCCAATCTATGTTCTTGGCATCTGTGTTGAAGATCAGTTGGCTGTAAGTATGTGGGTTGATTTCTGGGTTCTCTATTCTGTTTCATTGGTTCAAGTGTCTGTTTTAATGTCAGTACCATGCTGTTTTGTTTTCTATAGCTTGGTAGTATAATTTGAAGTTGGGTAGTGTTATGCCTCTGGCTTTATTTCTATTTCTTTTTTTTTTTTTTGCTCAGGATTGCTTTGGCTATTTGGGGTCTTTTGTTGTTCCACATGAATGTTAGGACTGTTTTTTCTGTTTCTGTGAAGAATGTCATTGGTTTTTTTATGAGGATTGCATTGAATCTGTAGATAGCTTTGGTTAATATGGACATTTTCACAATGTTGATTCTTCCAATCCAGGAGCATGGAATGTCTTTCCATCTTTTTGTGTCCTCTTTAATTTCTTTCAGGAGTGATTTGTAGTTCTTGTTGTAGAGATCTTTCACCTCCTCTGTTAAATTTATTCCTAGGTATTTGCCAAGGGGGTGACTATTTTAAATGGGCTAGCTTTCTTGATTTCTTTTTCATCTTTTTCATTGTTGGAGTATAAAAATGCTACTGATTTTTCATGTTGATTTGCATCCTGCAACTTTACTGAAATCATTTATCAACTCTGAGAGTTTTTTTGCAGAGACTTTAGGCTTTTCTGTATATTGGATCATATGATCTGCAAACAGGGACAATTTTACTTTGTCTTTTCCAATCTGGATGCCCTTTATTTCTTCCTCTTGCCTGATTGCCCTGGCTAGTACTTCCAGTACTATGTTAAATAGTAGTGAGAGTGGGCATCATTGTTTTTTCCCATTCTTAAGGAAAAAGCTTTCAGCTTTCCCCATTCAGGATGATATTGGTGGTGGGTTTGTCATACACAGTTTTTATTGTGTTCAGATACCTTCCTTCTATACCTAATTTTCTGAGAGTCTTTATCGTGAAGTTTGGTGAATGTTGTCAAATGCTTTTTCTGCATCTATTGAGATAATCATATGGTTTTTGTCCTTGATTTTGTTGATGTGGTGTATCACATTTATTGACTTGTGCATGTTGAACAACCTTATATCCTTGAGATGAATACCACTTGATCACGGTGTATAATTTAAAGTGTTGCTGTATTCTATTTGCTAATATTTTATTGAGTATTTTTGCTTCCATGTTCCTCAAAGATATTGGCCTATAGTTTTCTTTTTGTGTGTCTTTGTCTGGTATTGGTATCAGGGTGATGCTGGCCTCATAGAATAAGTTTGGGAGAATAGCCTCTGTTTCCATATTTTGGAATAGTTTGAATAGAATTGACATTAATTCCTCTTTAAAAGTCTGGTATAATTCAGCAGTAAAGCCATCCAGTCCTGGGCTTTTCTTTGTTGGAACTCTCCTGCTTACTGCTTCGATCATATTGCTTGTTATGGTCTGTTCAGGTTTTCTCTTTCTTCTTGGTTCATTCTTGGTAGTTTGTATGTGTCCAGAAATTTATCCATTTCCTCCAAGTTTTCAATTTTGTTGGTGTATAGTTGTTTATAATAGTCTCTAATGATTCTTTGTATTTCTGTGGTATCAGTTGTAATATATCCTTTTTCATTTCTAATTTTTGTTGAGTCTTCTCTCTTCTCTTTTTAGTTAGGATTGGCATTCCTCTTAATTGACATGATCTCCTGTTATAGCTTCCCTATTCTGAGAAGCTATTCTAGCAAAGGTTTCCTCAGTTCTATGGTTTTTTTCTGAGCTTTTCACCAGACAGAAGTGGTGCCAGCAGTTTATTACAATCTCAAGGCAAGAGTGCTCAAACCCCATTGGGAAGCTCATGGTCCCCTCTGAAGGTAGGACAGGCTGGCCTTTTGGTAAGACATGGCCCTGTTGCCTAAAAGTTGATAATCAATGTGTGACTGCCTGTCTCCACATGTGCGCTTTTCTCTCATTTTCACAGCCTCATTCTCATTCATTCTCTCCCCACACCTTGCTTACCACTCCCTCCACCCGAGTCTGGCCTGGGTTTTCTTTCCTGGGAGCTCCATTGCCTGTGATCTCCCAAGGGAGCAGCCCTTCTGAGTACTGAGGCCAATCCTTGCATTGATGAAAATGGGACCCCTATCCAAAAGCAAACCCCAGGCCCCTGAGGACAAGGTTTTCTTCTGGCCATAAATGGTCAAACCTGGGCCTCTAGCTTTCAAGAGCAAAGCCTATCAAGGTCTCCTTTTCCTGAATGTGTTTTTGAGCCTCCACTAGGTTTAAATGCTTGAGAGCAGGGACTATGTTTTCTATAATTCCCTTCAAAGCCAAAGTTTTTCTCTTTTGATAGAAAAGACTTATTTACATGTGTGTTGACTTATTGACATGACAAAATCAAGTTTCTACTTTTACAAGATAAGGATCTCATGTTCTATTTCAATTCATGTCTTTTAGACTCGGTGTGTGTGTGTGTGTGTGTGTGTGTGTGTGTGTTTAAAAATCCTGTCTGTTAGTTTCTCACCCTGACTTTGCCTTTTTGGTTCCTGTTTCATTTTCAGGAGTTTTTTTGTTTGTTTGTTTGCTTTTTATTTTGTTTTGTTTTGTTCTCAAAGGAAACAATCAACAGAGTGAAGAGACAATCTACAGACTTTTATTTTCCCTCTATTATGTTTTTTTTTTCCTCCAGTGAAAGTAATTCTCTTTTCCCCAATTCTCTAAATAAGTACTTTTATTTTGTCATGACTTTTTTCTCCCAATTACTACCTGTCAGCAGTCTTCGAGGCATCAGCCTGGGCATGGTCCCCTTCTCTTACCATTCAAAGGTCTTCAGCTCCTCCTGCTTTCCACACCCATCTGAATGCTGACACCTCTCCAGTCCATCTCTCTCACCCAGACTTCTCTCCTGGGAGTCAGGCCCAGATTTCCAGCTGGGGGCTAGAAATTTTCATTTATACATCCTGAAACTGTCTTAAACTCAACATGCTCTAAAACAAACCCATAATTTTCTTTAAAACTTAGCTCTGTTTCTTCTTCATCCCAATTGCCATTTCTTAGATACTAGACTCAGGATCTGAGTACCATCCAGCTCCTCCTTCCTCCTTGAGCTCCAATAACCTTAAAGAAGTCATTGAATCCCACTGATCCCTTCTAGTTAACCCATGACTCTGTCATCGAGATCCCTTCCTCTTATTCCACAGGTTACTGCAAAAAAGTATGACCATGCTACAAATTTCCCAGCCCGAGAGCCCGCTTACCCTCTACTGTCTTCATGTTATTCCTTGACTTACTACTCAAAGTGTGGTCTGCCCCCAGCAACATTGGCTTCACCTGGGAACTAGTTAAAATGCAAAATCTCATCCCCCACCCCAGAAACCTACTGGATCAGAAACTGCATTTTAACAAGGCCCTCAGGTGATTCACATGCATGTAAAGTTTGAGAAGCACAGAAGGAGAGGGTATGATATTAAGATTTTTGTTATTGCTGCAGTAGTAATGAGTTGATGGACAATCCAAGACCTCAGTCTTCTTAGCATCCACTGGAGAGTTGTCATTTTAAGGCTGTGCTTTGGATGCACATTATTTTTACTTATTACACCAGCATAATTTTGCAAAGTGCACAGCCGAAGAAGGAGGCAAAGCCTAACCTATGCTAAAGATGCATTATGCTAGGATTTATTTTAAGCCTTTAAAATGTCATTTTTCCTCCCTTCCGCTTATTACACCAGCATAATTTTGCAAAGTGCACAGCCGAAGAAGGAGGCAAAGCCTAACCTAAAGATGCATTATGCTAGGATTTATTTTAAGCCTTTAAAATGTCATTTTTCCTCCCTTCCCTTTCCTCCCCCTTCCCTCTATACTGTAATGAAAACCTATACATCTATAGCTTTGCATTTAATCTTTGTGACCATTCCTGAAGTTATCAGTAGAGTTATAAATACAGCATAGAGACTACCCTCATGTTTTCATGTTTTCAAACATGTTTTTTTACAAACAATACAAATGGATAAAGAGTTCAGTAGATGTAATATACTGTTTAAGTGCCAAGTATATTTTTTAATATACCTGTTTGTGTCAGATTAATATTAATAACCATAATCCTAACTATAAGCACTTAATTTTGATTTTTTAAGCCCTAGCTGCTAATAACTACCATTCGTTAAGCTGTCAGACTCATACTAAATACAAGGCACTATGCTAATCAATCTTTACATATAATCTTATATAATCCTTATATTGTCCCAAGTTAACAGATTAGGAAATTGAGGCTAAAAATGGTAAATTAAATGGCCCAGTATCTCACAGGACTCAAATCCAGATTTGAGTCAAGTTCTTGCTCCTAACCACCAAGCAGTACTGCCTCTCTTGCCCCTTACAAGGGTGCACATTAAGTGGTATCCTTTTATTTGTTGCCCCTCAGGAAGTATATGTTGGAAAAGAGACAATGTGCACCGTGGATGGTCTTCACTTCAACAGCACATACAACGCTCGAGTCAAGGCCTTCAACAAAACAGGAGTCAGCCAGTACAGCAAGACCCTGGTCCTCCAAACGTCTGAGGGTAAGGCCCTTCAGCAGTATCCCTCAGAGCGAGAACTGCGTGGCATCTAACATGGCTGGCAAGCCCGGAGGTAACCCCACCACTGCCCACACTCCTCAAGTGTTTCCATGACTTGCTCTGCATTCTGCACAGAGCCGCTGTTCCTCTCCTGCCTTTAGCAAGCCCATGGGATGTGGATGTGATCAAACCAAAGATTCCACATCGGCAGTTCAAATGGCTTGGGCCATCCGCTTCCTTTGATAACACTCTAAATAAGCTGCAGTTGAAGAAGCTGAAAAATAAAGGCCTGAATGTGCCCCCGGTGTGTAAGACGAATGTATCTAGGCTCTAGAGCAGGCTCCCATTCTCCAACGATACACATCATTTGCCAGTTTTGCCCAGATGATTCTAAGTTACTCTGTAGTCCTTGCCTGTTCCTGAGGGTGGGAACTAGGTTCATTCCAGCTGTGGATTTGTATGACTGAACATGATTCAAGTGGGTGTGGGGTGCCAGAGCTGCTCAGAGAGGGCCCGTTGGCCACTCCTGGCTTAACCAGCTCGGACTGCATCCATTTTGTACCCAAAGCCGAGGCCGTCAGCACCAGGACTGAGACTTCCTGTGGCCACCAAACAGGAAGAGACCAGCAACTCCGCATTACCTCGTCATTTTCATCTTTGCCAGTCCCTCTAGTCTTGGTTAGGCTGCCTAGGGCCACTATACAAGGTTAATCTCTAGAGAACTTTTGCTTCTGGGCTTTACTGTAAATATTTTGGTCATCAAAGACAAGTAATCCATCTCAGAAAAGAGGCTTGAATTTGATGGCCAAATATAACCTCTGAGGCACTTAACATTTTCATTAAGTGCAATTGCTACACATGAAATTAAACCTACGAAGAGGTGTTTGTGGTCTGAGTCAAAGCATTTTAAGACCTTGGGGTGTCATTTTAATCATAGAAGTCACCCCACCCCCCACCCTACTGACATTCTCCATAACTTGCCTCTGCAGAACTAATTGTTTTGATCTTGTTCAAGATGTTAACTGAAAGAACTGCAGTGGTGTTTCTTTTCACTTCCCACAAACCTCAGCCTGTGCCATCACCCCTAGGATGGTTCACATGGTTAAACACAAGCACAACGTTGAATCCCACAGCAAGGGTCAGAGGTCCCTAGCCATGAAAATAGTGCTTTGGGGTCAATGAGTACAGCTATTCAGAGAGAAGGATGCATTGAAGGGAAAATGCTCACATGACCTGTTCTCATTTGGATTACAGTAACGTGGTAGCTAGAGCTTCCCCCAGAATTATCATTTTAGCAACTTCTCTCTGGGATGACCATTCAGATTGAGAGCAGTTGCCTCTTTTCCTAAAATCCCACGCTAAATGCTAAAGCCGTCCAAGAGTTTTTCCTAGATGCAATACAGAAGGCCCTTGCTGGTGATGGCCTCATTTCCCATGTGAGTTCCAGGTGGTTTGAAGAGTGACATGCATGCCAGCAGAGCAGAGAGAAATTTGCAGCAATGTTGCTAATGTGTCATCAGACCTGTGGGAAAACTATTTCTATTCATCATGGGAACCATACTATTCTGCTAAAATCAGTTATTAGCATAGCAGCCTGAGTACTTAGGTCTCACATTTCATCCTGCAGGAGGATGTAGTTTTTCAGTTTCTTTTAATGTTCATATGATTATGGTGTCTAATTTAATAAATTACAGGATTGGAACTGCGATCCTTGGTACCACAGTCACAGAACTGGGGGTCATTTTCTAAATGAAACTAATGGAACAAGTTCTCTTACAACAAAGAAACTGTACTGTAGAAATTCATTTCCTCCATGAATTTTATATATTGTGTACAAATATAAGGTATGTATCTGAATACAAAAAAACTCTATCATCATGTAGATATCAGTATACTCTGTTATTGCACAGAAGTGATTTTCTCATGATGAAATAAAGTTCACACACATACTTTCTCCATAACTTTGGTTTGTTCTATTTGTTTCTCCCTCATTCTAATTCATTCAAACAGTAAGACAAGATTTAGAAAGCAAGAAAAAAATGTAGTGAATAGTTTATTTTTTAAAAAAAGATTTGATAAACTTGTAACAATAGCGCCTATAGAATTTAAATAGTTATATCTTTTTTGGTTTTTAGAAATCAGTGAGAAAAATGCTACTAACACAGTTTTGATATATTTCCTGCACTTACACTTTATTAATCTTATTTTCTACAGTTCCTGAAATGGTTTGTGTTAGAGATTTTTTTTCTCTGCTGGTACTAGGGTGGTGGGGTGTTTCGGTGGTTCATTTTGGCTTTCTACTATAACAAAATCTTTCACATTCTTCTTAGCAAGAGTTAATCCCTTTCCAAAGTTCAGATCTAAAAGTCTGTATCACAGAGGGGTACAATATCATATGTGATAGCTAGTCTAGCTTGTAATTACATGCATTTAGTCTGAGGTTTAAATTACTCATCACTTATACTCTTTGAACTGTCACAAAATCGTCTGCTGACCTAGAGGTAACATTATGCAGGGGAGATCAAATGTCTACATAATTATGAATTCTGATCTTTTTTTCAAAAGAGATTTATTTATCTACCTATCCATCTATTTATTGGGCAGTGCTTGTTAAGTGTCCACTGTGTACTACACTCTGAGAATAAAGTATTGAACGGACGTCACCTCTGCCGTTGTGGAGCTCAGTTACATATGTACAAATTGTGATAAACACTGAAAAAAGGAAAGGGAATCAGCAGGAAGACATAATTTTTATAGGAATATTGGTCAGGAAAACGATGAAAAACAATTTAATCCAATGGAAATTATAAAGAATGTGGTGTTGTTAAGAGAAGAGGAAAGGAAAATGCATCATTATACAAGTTCAAGTTTGGTCAGTTCCCTGAAAGCAAAGCTCCTGGGGTTGTACAAGGGTACTTTAAAAAGTTCGTGGAAAAATGGAATTGAAAGATATGAATCATTCCATGAACTTTTTGAAGACCCTTTATATCTATCCTATTTGCTGTGCAGATAAGGCCAGTCACAGATCTAAACCAAATTACCTTGACTTAAGAAGAAATATAACTGTAAGAAATTAAGAATTTTAATAAAATTTTAAAATAAGGCCCACAAATGTGGTTATGTGTATCTATAAAGTAATTCATTTAATAGCCATCATAGTTGCACCACAGTCTTTGAGACCATCTGCAAAAGAGTATCTGTTAAAACCACTCTGTAACAAGGCCTTCTTAACACAGTGCTCTGAGGCTCACTCCTGCAAAAAACTATCAGGCAAGGCTCAGAACAGGATAGAAATTTTTCTTTTTCCTAGTTTCCCTCTACCTATCTAAACAGACTGTGCCTTTTTTTTTTTTTTTAAATCTGGAGAGAACAAGAAATAAAGCAAATGTAATATTTCTAGGGCTCAAATAACTCACAGAGGTTATTAACTGGCTGAAAAAATAAGGTCCCTCCGATGTCTCTCAGTCCTCTCAGAGCTGTTGAATTGCTTCAGGCAGCCTCTTCAGCAAAGGGGGAGCTACCACTCACCTGTCCTTCAGGGGAATTAGAACACAGAGGGTCACAACCTCTACGCAATAAATACAGTACTCTTTAACAGAAATCTTTGTGGAAAATATTATTTTCCTTAGACAGATTCTTAGAAGTGGAATTACTGGACCAAAGAGTATGAACATTTTAAGGCCCTTGATCTGTGTTTCCAAATTGTTTTCCAGATACATTTTACACCAGGAATGTATGAACCATTTCATTTTGTTACATCACCTTAGTTCTACTATTTAGGGTTTAATTTCAACTAATAAGTAGGCTCTTCTAAAAATAAAAAAATGTTTCTAAAACAGTTTTTTTAATTTACATTTTTATAGAAGCAATATTCCGATTGTTTTACATCTAATAGCTACATGAAATATGAGATAACAACATATTATAGGAAAAATGAACTTTATCTAAAGAGGCAGGAAGACTTCCAAAGAAGGGTAGAGAGAGAGAGAGAGAGCGATCAAAACAGAGGGAATAACAGTATGCAAGCAAAAGCTCTATGCAAAGCAAAAACTTCAAAATTCTGCCTTGAGCTGACCATGAAAAGGAAATGTAGTCATCCAAAACAGTGACTGAGAACCTCAATTATGTTGGGTATTCAAGGGTCCCCAAGATCACAGGGCTGCATAAAGCACAGTTCCTGCCCTAGACCTTACAGGATTTATTCCTTCTCCTTCATGGCACCTTGCTCAGATCCCCCAAAACTATGGTATCACCTCACCTCTCTAGAACTAAGATATCCATCCTACAATCTAGATTGTCATCTTACATCCAGGAAGTAAGAACAATGACCTCTGATTGGCCAAAAACAAAAACAAAAAAGCACACAAAGTCCAGGCATAGAAGCTACTGTACTGTCTTCACTTCAGAACCCTTCGTCTCATTCAGTTCTCATTTACTCTTACATAGTTCTACTGAGCTCATTGACCCATTTGCTAAAACCACAGCAGACTAAAAGCATTACATTAGAAGAGAGAGGAGAGATTGTTATAAAAGTGAGTTGAGGCCATTGGCAGCATTGAGCAAGGAAGGTAACCAGGAAAACTGAAAAAAGACACAAAAAATTAAAAGGCAGTATTCTGTGGCAAATGTTCTAATTAAGAAGGTCAGAAAGTATATAATACAGTTTAGAAAGATTTCCACCTAAAACATTTGTCAATATATTTTCTAGAACCTCAGTGGGTTATTGGGTATATCTCAAAAAAGCTTTATGGAATCACAATATGAAATAAGCCAAAAAACGATTACATCAAACCCTACTCCATGTAGTGTCAAACTGCTGAGAACTTCCTTTATTGCCCATCAAAAGATTCCATTAAAAACGACAGCAACATGAAAGACAGAAAATATTTTTAGGATACTGAGATCCAGTGTCAGAACTATATAAAAAACTATCCTTTAATAGAGATTTTTTTTTCTGTCAGCCCTAAGACAGTTATATAGACTACAGACCACATCTCCATAGCTATTGCCAATGTCTATAGCCGTCCCCTGCTCTGTTGTTCTAACGTTCCAGATTTACCCTGTGTATTAGTTCAGACCACATCTCCATAGCTATTGCCAATGTCTATAGCCGTCCCCTGCTCTGTTGTTCTAACATTCCAGATTTACCCTGTGTATTAGTTTTCTACTGCTGCTGTAACAAATTATCACAAACTTAGTGGCTTAAAAGCAACACAAATTTGTTACCTTACAATTCAAGAGGTCAGACTCCTGAATGGGTTTCACTGGGCCAAAAGTGAGGTGTCAGCAGGACTGTGTTCCTTCAGGAGATTCTAGGGGAGAATTTGTTTTCTTGCCTTTTCTAGCTTCTAGAAGCCACATGCTTTCTTGGCTCATGGCCCCTTCCTCTATGATAAAAGCTAGCAGTATAGCTTCTTCCAATCTCTTTCTGATTCTGACCCTCCTGCCTTCCTATTCTAAGGACCCTTGGGATTACTTTGAGCCCACCTGGATAATCCCAGATAATCTCCCTTATCTCAAGATACTTAACTTAGGGGCCAGCCCGGAAAAAAAAAAAAAGATACTTAACTTAACCACACCTGCAAAGTCCCTTTTGCCATGGAAGGTAACATATTCACAGGTTCTGGGGATTAGGATGTGGACCTATTTGGATGGGCCATTATTCTGTCCACCACCTCTGAGGAAGGTATTATTACTCTGCTCTACATATGGGAAAACTGAGCTTCTGACAGGATAGGTAACATGTCAGACCCACAACATTTAGCCTCCAATGCCTAGTCCACCTCTGAGGAAGGTATTATTACTCTGCTCTACATATGGGAAAACTGAGCTTCTGACAGGTTAGGTAACATGTCAGACCCACAACATTTAGCCTCCAATGCCTAGCACAATGCGCTGTGGTGTTCACATTAGAAAAGTGCTATTTGCACTCAACCAAAAGGAAAGAATGAGAGAAAACTATTCTGTCTGTCTGCTAGGTGCCTGGAAACATCTTTTCCAAATGAAGCAGCACTGTGTAGCTGCCTATGTGCTCATCCAGAAACCTCAGCCGGAAATAGGAAATAAACACTTTCAAAGAGTAGCATTAGCGTTTTATTGAAAGGAATAACATTCCTGCTTTAAGAAGGAGATGTGGACATGACTGTCATTTCCAGCATAATACCCAAGTTCCTCCTCTGGTCCTGTGCCCATTTTCATGTCTCTGTGTTTCCTCCAGCTCCCTCCCACCCCAGGTGAGCAGCCCTTCTCCCCAATACCTTCTCCCAGGTACCAGTAGATGCTCTTGGCTGGCAGTGACAGACCACTGCCTGGGCAGAAAAGGGAATGTCAGGCCCACATCTTTGAGGCCCTTGAAAGCTACTACCAAATGAGGACCAGCACTCAGAGCCCTGCTTGGGCTGAAACCACAGCGCTATTTATTCACAGAAACTTTCCAGCCCTGCAGATCTCAACTGGGAGGAAAAATGGGGAGAAGGCAATCAGTGATAATTAGAGAATCAGGCTTTGATGAGCTGTAAACTCCAGCACCACCAGCAGGTGTGCACCCAGGGCGCTGAGGAAAATAGTGCTCTCCAGCATCCATAGTCGCATGTCCACAGTAGCCATCTACCCAACATTTCAGGATTGTCTTATCTAATGATGATAAGTGGGATTCTTAAAATTACATCTAGAAATTGAAAAGTGGGCACAGACGGTTTCATACGTAAAGATTAAAATGTCTTTCCCATTAGACTCTAAGCATCACACTGCGCCTTCTAGTGCGGTGGCTCCTTCCCCCTCCCATCAAAGGAAATCACCCAGAGAATATTTAATGGTGTGAGCAGAGTATAGACTTACGCTTTCATGTTTCTGAATGCCAAATAGCCTTAGATGCATATATTTTGGCCTTTGCAGATACTTTATAGTGATTTTGGTCCAGCCTACGTACCTGAGTACCCGATGTCCTGAGACCCCAGAAAAGTTGTAGCCTTGGGAGGGAAAAAGAACAGGGAACACCTCAGCCCACCCACCCCCTGTGGACAAAATTCCCATCAGGGGAAGGTGATGTGTTTGCTTTCAATCCCTAACCACCACAGCCCACTGAACTACTCCATTTAGAGAAGAAAAGATTCATCCTCAGTATAGTCCAGAGATTGTGATGATATTAGGTCATCTACACAAATTTTGGTCACCCCTGAGACCACTGGAATGTGCCCATGGCCTGTGGCATAAACTTCACCTTTTGTATATTTCCAAGTCACAACAAAACAACAATGGCCTTGTTACCCCCAAATTTTATTCATCAGGAATTGCTCCTGCCTAAGTATCCTATCCCACCACAGTCGGTAGTGTAACTTGGTGTGTCTCTTAGCTTTTGGACTTCAGTTTTCTCATCTCTAAAACTATGGACTTAGAGCAGATGGCCTCTAAGTTCTTTATAATTAGTAACTTTGTGGCTTCTCTCTTCAAAATGACTGCTGAAAGCTGTTAACTATTTCAGAAAATGCTATGAAGAGGCATTAGATCCTTTTGCCTCCTATAAGGCTCTTCATGGGTCTTAAAGTTCTGCCTGTGATACTGGAAATTCAACACTAATAGAAAATAGTTGATACAGGATCATATAAGGAGAAGTATATCGTCCACCAAAGATGTTTTTTTCCATGCCTCTACTTTGCTTTTCCTGGCCCAGAGCATCTGGGCCTCTCCAAAAATAATTTAGTTAGAAGAATATGCATTTCCAGGACAAAATCCTCAAGGTAGGTAAATTATACCTGACCAAATGTGGGTACATTTTACAAAATCCAAGATGAGAGGCATAATGGTAGATTTCAGAGCCAAGAAAAGAGAAATACTTTGTTACTTTTAATTTTGACAATATCCATGATATACCAGGGAACTTTCTAAATTTTTCCACAGGACTGAATTAGATCCAGAACCCTATGTTTGGTTCTAGGGAGTATGCTTTGCAGTTGACACTCTGAGGAGCAGTTTAATCCTTTGTAATCTTCTATATCTAATTGAAATATAGGAATTTTCTGTACTTTTGATGATAGTTCCTTATAAATAATACCGTAGTATTCTAAATTGGAGTGGAGGGCTTGGCGATGAAGTATGCAGACATCATAGCAGTGGCAAGGGCTGTTTCATTGTTACAAAAGGAGGTTTTCAAAACAGATTTGTTTCTCACTTCCCAACTGCAATTAATGCCACAGTTAAGAAAGCTTAAAATACCACCTTTTGTTATAAATTATGTACTAGTTGGACATAATTGTGACTTTGGCTGCTCATTAGATCATTTAAGAAAATTCAGCCTCCTTCTTCATTCATTTCTCTGTTTCTTTGAAAGTCTTCCCAACAAAGGCAAATTATTTTACAGCTAGTTTACAATTGAACTGGAACTCATCTTTAACACTGCTTGTGCAATTCTTATGACATATCTTGCTTTACTGTGCTGTGAAATATACCGTTTTGTTAGACCAGGGCCCAAGGGCTGCTTAAATCTTGAACTGTTCACTACCAGACAGAAAGACAACCAAGACTTCTACCAAGACACAGAGGACGGTGGATTAGCAATACTGTTACAAGGAATCACTGTTAGGTTGCTTTTCCTCTCTGAATTCCAAAAATAACTCCTCAAAGACTACACATTTTCAAAATATTCTCCAATAGAAATCTTTAATGTTCTGTATATGTTGGAATCAGTCAAGAAATTACACCCCCAGAAATATAAAAACCAATCAATAATATATTACACAAATTTTCTCTAAGTTATTTTTCTTATAATCTTCCAACTTCATGTTTCCCAACTGCCCGATTCTAATACAATGTCTGGCAAATGATAAGTGTTCAGTAAATGTTAGCTAATGAACAAATAAAAGAAATACACAGTGAGCCAAACAGGAGTATACCACCTATATTCTTTTTCTCCTTGAACCCGAAAGTCAGTAATACATGTGGTCCCCCAGCCAATCTTTGCTTTGGTAATTCTTGATTGCTTCTTTCAAGCAGAGACCTCTGTCATTATCTAGGCCCCAACACCAGAATCCAGCCAATTCCAGGTGGATAGGGAAAGAAGTCACAGCAAAGAGCAAGAGGAAAACAATGGTCATGGACAGAGGTGATGGAAAGCATGTGTTCACACATTTCCATTATGAACGGAGTCCCTCCTAGGGTTACAGTTACGCCTAGAGTCACTGCATTCAGTGACACGGTCTTCCATTGCTCTTTCCTGCTAAACTGCTTTCACTCAGCAAAGCTCTTCAACCAGACAGGATCACTGCATGTGATGAAACGTGATGAGATATTAAGGAGCTACTTGTCTTTCTCTAGCGATCTATAAGTTAAAAATTAATAATAATCACCATCCCAGATATTAGCTGTGACCTGAAGCATAACTTTGTATCATGTATTCTGAAAAAATGATAACCTTGTTCCTTTTCTCTTGACTAATACAATATTAATGGCTGAGAAGCCTTCTCCACATCTCAATCGTTGTGTTTTGAAGGGGAGGGGAGAAAGTGGGAAGTACATCCTTCCTGCATCCCATGGGTACACACTTGGGTAGTTGGTGTGTATGTGTATGTATGCTGTGAGTTAAGTAAAATTTGGCTAAACCAGGGAGTAGCAATATTGTTCTCAATACTGTCATATTGTCTTTGGTTCATGCCTTTGAAGATATCCAGAGGGGCATGACCAAGAGAGGGAAGGATTTGAAATCCATACATAGAGAAATGATTGGAAATAGACTCTTGTTAGCCTAGAAAAGGGAAGATTTAAAGAGGATTGGTGACTGGCCTCAAATACTTAAAGAACTAATAATCTGTTCTATGTGACCCCAGATACTAATGCTACAGTTGGTGAGTGGTGCTCGCAAAGAGGTACATCCAGACCAACATCAGCAGTGCCTAAAACTAGAGGGAGATGGATGGAGGCAATGACTGCCTCATCCCAGGGGACTTTAAGGGAAAGCTTAATGGTTGCTCCTCAGACATTACTGAGATACATGTATTCCATTATCATCTTAGACTGTGGTCTAAGATGTAGTAGTAACAGTATTGCTACTCCCTGGTTTAGCCATGAAGTGGCATACATGACCAATAGGCACCTGACCAAACATTTACACTATATGCCCATGGGGAAGGGTATAAGGGGACAACTGCTTGTTTGGCCTGATTGGGATCAGGTGGAAAGTGCTCTCTCTCTCTCTCTTACAATTCATTTGGAAAGTTTTCATGACAAGGTAGGAATTAGGGGGTAGGGGGAGGGAACTGCTTAGAGAAAATGAGCCCAGCTGGTAGAAGACGGCAGATTATAGGTGGGGAAAAAAACTCAAAAACAAAGATGGGATGGTTGGATAACATGGATATTAAATAAGCTTACCTGCATAGAGAGCATAGTTCAAGAGTGAGAGGAGTCAAGGAAAACTGGGTCATCAGTAAACAATGGATCCACGTAAAAAGATGGGAAAAACAATGACCATTTTAGCATCAAGTTACTAGTCCCATGAACAGCCATAGCTATCCTCAGACCCCCACCCCACAAAGTAGTGCCATCACCAGCTCTAAGTTCTTCCTGGTGCTGAAATAGAAAAGGTAAGTACAATTCAAGATGAGACTGGATATACCCCAGGGTTTAGATTCAGTGCATGAGTTTTCAGATGATTGCTTGGGGTTCGATACACTCCGAAATTCATCTTACCATGTATGTCCTTTCCCTTAATTTCCAAAGCAACAAGTATTTTCAATATAACAAATTTATTGTCACATCTAGTGGAAATACATTTCCAAACAAATTCTTATTAATAAAAAACCTTTTATTGACATAAATATAGTCATAAATGTCTTCTCTCCCTAAAGGAAGTCCATGTCAGTTAGAGGTGCTATGTTGTTGTATTTCAAATTTTTCCATTAAACTAAAAGGCTGATTTCCTCTTAAGATGATTATAACATAATAATTTTTTATTTATCATATCTGAACAAAGAAACAATCATGCATGTCAAGACATCCAAACCATATGAAGTTTAGGTAGAAGAAAATGTGAATTTATTACTATTGGGAACACAAAGCTTTAACTTCATAAAAAGCAATTTCTTTTATCTGAGATCTGATTTATAGTTTTTAAAAAAAAAAATCTTCCCCCAAGGATAGGTCTAAACCCCAAAAAGCTAACTTTAAATACTGTAAGTTCAGAAATGAAAATGAGGTTGACTCTTGGCAGTATTAAATTAAAACTTGCCAATACCCTTGTTTTGAGTTCTTCAGATAAGATCATGTCCTGCACACATGCATTCCAGTTATTTCTGAGTGAACATGAAGAGTAGCATTTTGATAGGAGAAGGGTGTGTTCAACAAAGAAGAGCTGCTAACTGACTCAAACCAGAAAAATATTCCCAGAAACACCCTCTCACCACCAAAACGGTTACATGGTGGTTTTGGACATGGAATATTACATTCATGACATCTGTATTTTCTAAATTATTACTATTAAACTGAGTTTTAAGAAGCCTCCAATTGGGCCGGCCCGGTGGCGCACTGCTACAGTGCGCCGCTTGGGAGCACGGTGGCGCTCCCGCCGAGGGTTCGGATCCCCTATACAGACCGGCCGCTCACTGGCTGAGCAAGGGGCAGGCGCCACACCGAGGGGTGT
>NW_007726798.1:72387-85292 GCF_000696425.1 Galeopterus variegatus
TGCGCGACACTGAGGGTTGCGATCCGTTGCCAGTCACGAAAAAAGACAAAAAGGAAAAAAAAAGAAGCCTCCAATTGATGAAAGATCCATCTCTGGCTAGACCAAACCACTGCATAGAACCAGCTATTGTTTGACAAAAGAAAGGAGTGATTTTTGTAATTTAGAGAAACTAACAAGTCCTTCTAAAACTAGATCAAGTAATTAATAAGTCCTTACTCTGATAGAATAATGATCTTCATGCCAGATCTGTCTGAAAAGAAACAAAGACACTTTGCCCCCAGTGTACCTCACCACTGCCCACAGTCTGTTTATTATTAGAGAACCAGAGATGATCAAGTGGCATCCCTAGAACCTGACCGTAGTTCAAATTCAGGTAAGGCTCCTTCCCTGTTTACTTGTCCAGCCCTGTCTTTGTTAGGCCACCCCACATTTACTCTCCTATTCAAAGATCAAGTCTTTAATGTGCTAGTACAGAAAATCATCTCATCCATCAAGATATGAAAAAAATATATATTAGGAGGGAAAGGGGAAAATATGGAACACGAAGTTTGCAAAACTCATCATCTCCTAAATAAAACCTTTTAAGAGGCCATTGTTGAATACAGAGTAATTTCCATGGTAGCCAAAGAGAATGATCCTCTTGATCATCAATGAGTAAAATTAACCTCCAAATTCAACTCTAAAAATATTTGATTTAGTTAAAAGGAAACCTTCCAAAATACTTTCTCTACCACTAAAAATTGGAAGGAAATGAAAACAATTGCCTGTGATGTTGGAGGTGTCCTCTGGTCTTGGGTCCTGACCCTCCCAGCCCCCAGGCATATTGGTTTTGTAAATGCCTGCCTGTGGCACCCTGCAGGACCACATGAGGTTTTGTATGAATGCATTGGTAAGGCAGGTCTTGGGGAACCGTGCACAGGCAAGTATCAGATTTCTGATCTCTAGTTTGCGTTGATCTTACATTTAGACACAGATTCAGAAGAACAGACCCTCCCTTTTCCAGTGCCTTCGGAAAGATTGCCGCTCCGTAGAATGAGTCCTTTCTCCTCCACCCTTAATCTACAACCCAGCTTCCCCGGGAGATCCTACTTTGATTTCCGATCCTCACCCCATCAGCTGAGCTTGCATTCCTCTTTACAGTCACTCAATGCACCGGGTGAGCTGAGCTTGTCAGACTTTCCTCTGCATCTCTGTGCCATGAAGGCATCTCTGAAATACTTGTTTTGTTCTTGCCGTTCGTGTGCTTGGTGAGGGGGAGGAGCTAGTCTCTGTGTCCATGGCCTGCTTCCAGTATGAGGAGCATTTGGATGATGGCACTTTGTGGCGTTCTTGTTTGTGTGGTGTAAGACCAACCATGGAGCTGTGGTCGATGTATAATGGCATTGGAAAGTGATGAGTGAAGTTGTTCTTTTTGCACAAGCTGGTACCACCATGGATAACCCACGCTGTCATCACATGCAGTGGCATAGCACGGCACGGGCGCTGGCTAAGTGCAGGCTGTGGCAGTAATCTGGAGATTTGCAACCCTTCTGTATCCAGGAAACCAGCTGTGCCTGGGAGACTGGATCAGTGCATCCAGCCTAGAGTGGTCTGATTAAACATAGACTCAAGAGATCTTTATTGACAAAATAAAAGCAAAAACATGTCAATAGCAGAATGCATCCTACAAAGAAGGCAAACCAGACAGCAGAAAGTGAAAGCATTTTCTGCAAAAGCCTGTGCTCACTGGTAGGAGAGTCGGGCTCATGGCTGATTGTTTTCCTAGCAAAGGGGAGGGACCACTACTAGCTGAATTAGAAACCCATAACTCCTAATGCCTAATGCTCAAGGATACAAGTAATCAAAAAGTCTGGCCTCCCTGAAGTTTCCCATAGCCAAACCAGTTGTGACAGGGCTTGCAGCTGATTTAAGGGAAGCTAGACTTGCGCTACTTTGCAGTGAACCCTGCCTAGCAAATAGAATCTTAAAATATCTACGATTCCAACTTATTTGATCTCTTCAGGACTATATTGTAATCATGGATACACACGATGCACATTTCACACTTCCAGAAGTTACTTTTGTTTTTTATTTTATTCTTTTTGCTCATCCCACATCCTGGAATGAAGAAGGCCACAGCATGACAGTGCAAAAAGGATGCAGGGACTTCAAGCTCTCTTTAAAATGACATTTTTCTTTGTGCTTTTACGTTTCTTCTTGTTTTTCTGTGCACTACTGCCTTTCCAACATGCTTTGTTATGGAACTCCTTTCACTTGTGTCTAATGTATTGAAATATTGTTATAGTCTTTGTAATGTTTATTGTCTGAAGAATAAAATGAAATATGGGTTTTGGGATATTTGATGGGTATATTTAACAGAATTGTTCTAGTTGTATTGTTAAATCTTAAATGTGTGATGGTGTGTTTAAAGTAGTGAAAAAAGATTGCATAATACTTGTTTAAAAAAGACTTGCACAAGGCATGATTCATTTAAAAATTTTAAAAGCCCTATTCAGATTCTACAAATGTATTTCTAAAGCCGGATATGAGATTCAGTTTTAAAACTGAGTGTTTCATACTCACTATGTTCTAACCTGTGAATAGTAATTGAAGTGACAATCAATAGAAATCAAACATAAAAATAAAGTCAGCCAGGAGTTGGGAGAAAATTTTTGTATGTGAATTCATACCACAGTAAAATTAACTAAAAGTAATTAAGTTAATTAAGTAATTAATTAAAAGTAAGGTCATAATCTTTAGATTTTATTTTTAACTCAGTCATTGGTCCTCTTTTATAGTCAGTTGCTTTTTAAATTCTTATAAAATTATTTCATCAGCAGATTATCCTTCAGTTGTTTTAGAAATTAGCATATAGGGGCCTTACTAAATCGAAAAAACTACATTTTCCAGATCAGTCCCTGACACCACTAAAGACTGTAGGTCACTCACCTTTGAATGTTTTAAGAGTAGATGGCCTTCCTCCACCCTAGGGCAGCTTCTCATGGGGTAGCGGTGTCCAAATCTTAGGGAAAGAAGATGGTTGAAAAAGTTCCACAATATACCTGAGACCACTCCCACTACCACCAGCTCCTCCACTCCCTCAGATGAGAAGGATTGATGGGGTAAAATAACCTAAGAAGGAGATGAGTAATTTTTGTTTTTACTACATTCAATTCAAGTCACTATTAATAATTATCAGATGTATTTATTAACATATGGATTACATCACACATTTAGCTACATATGTATCATTTAACTTGGGCCAAGTCACAACAAAGACCTTTCGGCATAACCAGAGTTAGAAATTTGTAGAAGAGCAACACAGCAGAGTTTTATCAAGGTACAGTGTTTTCTCCATTTCAATTGGGTAAATTTTCTCGTTTTTAAAACAGTCAGCCATCTTAATATGGAAACGTTAGGGGGGAAGATTGAACTTGGAAGATGATGAAAATTTAAGCTGCAGAGTTTAGAATCAATTGGAGGAGGATTTATTAAATGGTAAAAAGATGCACTTTTCTCTTTGAAAGAGCAGAGAAGCAATTTTTACCCAACGTGCTTAACAACAGGGATACGTTCTGAGAAATGCATCATTAGGTGATTTTGTCATTGTGCAAACATCACAGTGTACTTACCCAAACCTAGATGGTATACCCTAGATGGTATAGCCTAATTTTTAGCCAAGTAAACTAACATAAACAGGGCTTTGTTTTTTTATGAATCAGGCCTCTGGTGACTATATTCAGATGGTGCTTTTTAAGTGTGTACAAATAATTTTTATCAACCTGGTTCTTGTTTCATAGCTTTGATGTGTAGTATCTCTTTATAGGATGCAATTTTGAGACACAATCTGCACCTTACTCTCAATTAGGCAAGTATACCTACTGTAATTGTTATCTTTTACTTATGTGATTGGTATGGTCAATTTCTTTCACCAAATAAATGGCAGCAGCTTAGTTTATGTCAATAAAATGTCTAATTGTCTTTTAACCCCATTATAACAGTTTTTCAAATTCGTAGAAAAAGTGGAAAAGATGCCTCCGTTTTTTAATATTATACCTAAAAGCTTACATTTTCCCCCAGTTTTCTTATACTTCAGTGCAAAACACTCTTTATGAGCCCTAAATTAGGTAAAGGTACAAGTCATACCAACTGCTGTAGTGTATGTAGCATTTGCAATTGAACCCTTTTTTGGTACTAGTCTATCAAAAGAGACATGTTTTCTTATCAATGCCAATTTTGCTTCCTATTTCTCTCCCCCATGCCTTTCACTTGGAATGACAACAGTTGACATTAAAAAGCTGTTGGCAGGTATGGAATAACCTTATTCTCTCACAAATAGCAAAAACCAAAGTGCATGTGAGGTAGCTCACAGGTTCAATAAATCAGCAATTACATTTCTTCAGAGTGTGTTATTTGTAGGCAGCATTTAGAACTCAGGGCATAACAGTGTGTACTTAGTGTCCATAATAAAGTCATGTGTGCTTAACGACAGGAATATGTTCTGAGAAACGCATCCTTAGGCAATTTCATCACTGTGCAAATATCATAGAGTGTCCTTACACAACCCTAGGTGGTATAGCCTACTACACACCTAGGCTATATAGCGTGGCCACTGTCATGTATGCAGTCTGCTGTTGATTGAAACATCACTAAGCAGTGCATGACTGTACCTACTGCTCCAGCAAAACAGCTTACCCATTTAGTGTTAGGAGTAATACACAAAACTGTATTTTTAAGTTATGAAGGAAGCAACCTGTCCTACATTCAAATCACAATCACTCATGAAAATTAGATTATGTTGCTTATAGCTTCACAGCTTGTGAGCTTTCACTAGAGCCAAGGAACTTTCCAAAATGATTATACTTTAGCACTTCTACCAAAGGGATATTTCCTAATTTCACTCCCTGTGTTTTATCCCTCCTTCATCTAGGACTCTAGATTCTAGCCTCCCTGCCTCAGGGGTTACACAGGCATCTTAGCGCATCCCCTCTCCCTTTATGTCTCTGGTGCACTGTTCTGGCAGTCACCAGGTGAAGGGACTTGCACCTTCCAAAACTGATGCCACTTCACTCCCGGATCACCTGGTTGGGAGTGCAGTCTGAGCCAGGTAACCCCTGCTGAATCGGTCATCCGTCCTCCATCTGCTTCTGGTGCAGAGAGTACCAACTCCCAGGACATGTCCCTCTCTGCTCACTTACAGCCCCTCTGGCCCTGGACACCTCCTTCCTGCATGGCAGCATGAAAACACAACACAACGCTCCTCACCTGTCCAGGAGTATGTTCTGATGCTTAGCTTGTTGGGTCCGTCTTATTAACCCTATTCTCTTCTGTCGTTCCCAGTGGCCTGGTTTGCTTTTGACCCTGGCTCAGCGCACTCAGACATCATCTTCTCCAATGACAACCTGACAGTGACCTGCAGTAGCTACGATGACCGGGTGGTGCTGGGGAAGACTGGCTTCTCCAAGGGCGTCCACTACTGGGAGCTAACGATAGATCGCTACGACAACCACCCTGATCCTGCCTTTGGTGTGGCCCGCATGGACGTGATGAAGGATGTGATGTTAGGAAAGGACGACAAAGCTTGGGCAATGTATGTGGACAATAACCGGAGCTGGTTCATGCACAACAACTCGCACACCAACAGGTACCCTGCAGCCCCCAAACCAAGCCTTCTTCACGTTGGCTTCTGCTCAGGAATGAGAGCCCTAGTTCAAAGACCTGTTACATAGATAACAGTAAGGAAGTCAGGCAGGTGGTCTTCATTAAGCAGCACAACCCTGCAGCCCCCAAACCAAGCCTTCTTCACGTTGGCTTCTGCTCAGGAATGAGAGCCCTAGCTCAAAGACCTGTTACATAGATAACAGTAAGGAAGTCAGGCAGGTGGTCTTCATTAAGCAGCACAGGAGGTCTATTACTCTGAGCTGAGTCCATCCTGTTTATTTTTTGCATAATGAAAGAGGTATGGCACTTTCCTAGACCCTTCATTGCTATAGTCCACCCATAGCTGGAAACTAGAATCCCCATGCATATCCATTGTACAGGAAAACAATCCAGGATTCTAAAACCCAGACCTACAACTTACCAGAAAAGGGCTGCTGGACAAGTTACTTCGTTTTTCCGAACCTCAGTTTCCAAATCCACCAAATTAGGATAATAATATTTTTCCATGCAGGGGCATTCTGAAGGTTAAATTGGATGAGGAAAAATGCCTCACACCAGAGGCACCTGAAAATAGAAGCCATTGTCCTTTTTATAATTATCAATATTCCTGTTTGAAATAGAAGCCAAAATTAAATGTTATGGATGCCTACTTGGATAGTTTTATACTTGCAACACTCTCTTACTGCATGAATTCAGAGTACCCAGTTTGCTACAGAAAGAGAATATAGTAAACCCTTTCAGGGTTTCCTCTACCACTAAAATATAAACAATTATAATTGAACACATACTATAGTTTTTCCCTGTCTTCCCTTTTTCCTTTGGTGTGTTCTCTTCAAATGTATTTTTCACACATTTCCTTGACAGAGGAGTGTCTACCATGGACCTTGGTCCACCTTATTCTCAAAGATTTTCCCAGGATACATTCTCATTGGTGTCTCTGAAAAAAAAAAATACAGTTGTGTTCATTCAGATCAGAGGGAAAGCAAGTCAGGCAGTGGTGGGATGACCGGACTCCACTGTCTCACCACTGATCCCCCTCTAGCCAGTAAACTCCTAGGGCCTCCTGTTCCCTTGGATAGTTTCTATACATCTCCATTTAGGTGTGTATTTTTCACTATCATGTGAAGTGATCACACACACTGTTTCAACTTGATATCAAATCCTACTGGATGTAGATAAGCGGTTATCTTCAGTGATTTACATTTGAGGGAACTCTCTGTCACTAGATTCCTGATAACCATCACCCATGCACTATGCTTACTTTTTCCCTTTTAGCAGCTTTATTTTGGAGCAAAGGAGTGAATAATAACACAACCATCACACACCATGTAGAGAAACACATTCTTAAAGTTGAACACATCTGCTTGCCTGCAAGCTGCATGTCACTTGTGCTGCACGTCACTTGTTAAACCTGTGAATTAACAAGATGCAATTTGTAAACCTTTCTTTTCATGAGTAGGTGCAGTCTGTATTCTGCATGCAAAAGGAAACAAGTAACACTTTTATATTTCTATGCTCTGCTGAGATGAGGATGAAGTTCAATATTGCTAGATCTCAAAAAGAGGAAAGACAAATCTGATCATCCATGTTTAGTGGCATTTTGTGAAACCGTCAATGCATAAGACATAATTCTTTGTAAAATGACATTTTTATGCAGCTTCCTTAAAATCACTACATTTCCTGTAGTATAATTATTTCACTTTACAGGGAAGAATCCTCTTCTTTGATGTTGTCATTTTACAGAGAGCCTTTAACATCTTAATTCAAGTTCAGCATGCCAAAAAAATTACTGTCTTTCTGGAATGAGTTTTTCTATTTAATACGTAGCATAAGGTCCCAGATCCAATTTCTTATGCATATATTTTAGGTTCAACCTAAGTGCTTCCTTATTTTGACATTCAAATTAAATCATTTTGTATTTAATGATGTTTAATTCACATCATTTGTGCAAAGTGCAACACAGGTAAAGTCAGAGCTGACAGCCCAAAGACTATTTTTTTTCTAGTCGTTAGTGTTTTGTTTCCTACTGCTGTGGCTCAATGGTACAAATACTGTGTGTTCATTCTCAGCAACGGCAGAGCAACCCATGCATTCTCACCAGAAGCAGAAATCTCCCCCAAGGGAGTGAAAATTGCGGGCAGGGGGAGACAAAAAAACTTACTCTTTTTATATATAAAGCACAGATATACATACAGTATATAAACAGGTATACAGTATATCCGTGGTATTAAATTTTATATGAAGAGGGAAAAATGTTTAAAAAAGCTGGGGGTGGGGAATAATTTTAAACAAGCTGCAAAACACAGGTTTAACCATACAAAAAGGGAAGCTTCTAGAATAACAACAAGCAAGTGAGACCCAATTTTTTTTTTTCCCACAGAACTGAGGGAGGGATCGCAAAAGGGGCCACAATCGGGGTCCTCCTTGACTTAAATAGAAAAACCTTGACGTTTTTCATCAATGATGAACAGCAAGGTCCCATAGCGTTTGAGAACGTGGAGGGCCTGTTCTTCCCTGCGGTCAGCCTGAACAGGAATGTGCAGGTAAGTACCGGGCCCCTGGACAGAAAACAGCTTCCGCCAGGCCAGGGGCAGCTGAATCCAGCCTGAGAAAGGGAAGCTGACAGTGTAAGGCCCAGACCAAGACATGAAGGAAGGGAGAAGAGAAAGGCATCAACGTGACAAGTGACAGTATTCCACCCCAGCCCTTCTTTACACATCTAGTTAACAGCAAGTGGGAAACTGGAATTCTATTGATGGTTTGCGAATGATCATCCCTCTGAGTTCTAGTTTCATCTCTAAGTAGAAATGAAAGCCTTTAACCAACTGACATGAAAACAAATGAAATAACTTATGCAAAGCTCCATGAGAGCCTGAGAAGAAGTGCAGATGTAAGATTGAAGTACTAGTATCGTTAGCAAAAAATTCAAGCATCTTCTTTGCACTCTTGCTCAGCTCTGTTAGGTATGAAGGGACTAAAAAACATAGTCCCTACCGACAAGTTAGTTACTTGTGATTTATTATAGATATAAAATAACAGGCTTTTCCCATTTATTCCACAAATATCTATAGAATGCCTTTAACACTCCAGGCACTATTATAAGTGTATTAGTCCATTTCTGTTGCTTATAACAAAATACCTAAAACTGGGTGATTTATAAACAAAAATGAAATATATTGCTCACAGTTTCTGAGGCTGGGAAGTCCAAAGTCCATCTGGTGGTGGTGACAGTGACCCAGGGGTCTCACATTGCAAGATGGTGGAAGCAGAGAGAGCAGAGAGAGACGGTTCCTCATTCTCTCTCCTTTTAAAGCCCTCAGAATCATGCCCATGGCCACCATTTTTAATCCATTCACTATGGCATGGTCCTACAATCCAATCACCTCTTCAAGGCTCCACTTTTCAATTACTATAATAGGATTTCCCACCCCCTTAACAGTCACAGTGTGGGCCAAGTTTCTAAAACATAAAATTTGAGGGACACAATTCAAGCCTCAGTGAGTTTTGGGGGCACATAATTCAATCCACTACAATAAGTATTCGGGATACATCAGTGGAAAAACAAATAGAAATCTTGCCCTCATAGAGCTTGCATTCTAGTTATAGGAGACAAGTAATAAATAATAATTACAACTACAGTGGTAATTATATGTGTTAGAAAGTAGTAAGTGCAACAGAGAAAAGACCAAGGGTAAGTTAAGGAGACCAAGCGTGTATCTCCAGTCATAAGGAGCACCATCTCTCCAGAATCCTTTAAAAGAGGCAGGTGGCTGAGAACCATATTACCAAGTGTTGCAAGGATTAGGGAGCTCACCACAGTGGACAGGCTCTTATCACAGGCAGAATTCTGCACAAATTCCCTTTAATGTCTACTAGAATAGACGTTAAAGAGGAGTGAACAGATCCCTTTTTGAGTTGGGATCACACCCACTGTGCACTGTGTTGGGGTTGGGGCACCCGCGGTGCTTGCAGAACTCACAGTCTCGTTCCCCAGGTCACGCTTCACACCGGGCTCCCAGTCCCTGACTTCTACTCCAGCAGAGCATCAATAGCCTGAGGATGTGCCGTGGGGGTGCCCTCTGCCTGTTCTTCCCTCGCCTGAAAGAGCCAGCGAGGAGCAGTGGGATGCAGAGAGCCAGAGGGAGATGAGAAGGAGAGAGAAGAGCTGCCCCTCGGGTCTTCACTCCACAGATCTGCCCCTTCCCTCCCAGCCTTCCCTCCCAACCTCTCCACTGCCGTCATGCCCGCGTTTGCTTCTGTGCCCAGCATTTTTAACCAACAGAGCACAGCCCACCATGTCACTTTGTTTCCATTCCCAGATTTTGCTTTTATTTAACTTAATTTTGTATGTAGGTGAGCTATATTTCATTTCTTTTCTGATGATATTATTGGTGACATACTGAATAGTAGGAAATCAAAGCAAAAATAAGATCATTACAAATTGTTATACATACACATGCTCTTCAATTTACGATGGGGTTATGTACTGATAAATCTAGGGTAAGTCAAAAATATTAAGTCAAAAATGCATTTGATACCCTGGTAAACCCATCATAAAGTTGAAAAATCGTAAGTCAGGGACCACCTGTACTAGAAAAAAAATAGACAAGGGTCAAAGAGGCTCACTGGCAAGATCTTTCAGGTTCTTTAGAATGATGCTAAAAATCTGCACATTCTGGCCATAACATCAGAAATGTGCCAACTTAATGCCTTTTCAACTGTGCTATTTTAATTATAATATCTGCTGCCATTCATCACAGCCCTTATTTGGTAAAAATTATGTCAGCATTCTTATTTTTTTAATGCTGCAATGATACTAAGCCTTAAAAATGGATGTTAAAAAAAACAATAGTGACCAGAGGCAGAGGACCCGTTCTCAGTAATGGGCGATCTTAAGTCGCAGTCCACAGCATTCACATTCTCAGGATAAACTCACTTGTCTCCATGTATACTATCTGTGCCTGCTGCAAGTGAAAACTCATCCACTCTGCTGCCATTCACGATCTAACTTCCTGGAGTAGTTGAAATTATGTTTGGAAAACATGAAATTGTATGTCATTACTATGACCGACAGCAGAATAACAACACTTAATACTTCCATATAGAGATAGGCTTATACAGATGTTAACCCTTTAGATTCTTTAGTTTGATATGAAATTTTAGAAAATGTAAGACCCAGAAAGAAGTTCTGATTAGTTGTCTAAATATTTTCCAGTGAGCCAAGAAATTCACCATAAAAAAACAGAATAACAAATAGAAGAGATAGGATGGGAAACCTAAAAAATTAAAGTTTGACAAAAAGTAATATATATAAATAGCTAATTATTTACTTTTGTGCTTACTTTATTTAGGCTACTTCTATCAGTTGCAATGTTTTTCTAGTTAAGTGTATCTAATTTATTGAATGGGTGCTATTCTGTTTTGTCCTTCTTAGTTTTCCTTGGCTACAGAAAAACTCTGTTGCAGGGCAACACTAGTTTGATATTTGATTTACTTTCCAATGAGACTCGATGGCTGGGCCGCTGTAAACTCATAGTTACTCTTGTTCTTTATTAAATTCATCCTGCTAATTAGATTTCTAGTGACTTGTAACACGTAGTTTACATTGAATTGCAATTATAGATGCATACAGCTACTGTACTAGGAAAATGTTATTTCTGGTGTGCCAATAAAAGATTTTTATGAGAAAACGAAACGTCTCTTTAGAATTTCTTTGTTTTTACCTATTTTGGGTGACAATTCACCTTTATCAGAGCAATATTTCTTTAGCGAAGTGTAATTGGAAGGTCTCCAAGAGTCTTGAAAGCACATGGTCTTTGCCCTATTTCCTTGGGAGGGTGGCACTGTCTCCTGGTTTTACTTATCTCCTGAACCTTAATTTGGTGTGAAATGTCCACAGTTTAGATGCTTTGGGGGTCTGCCTCCAAACCTTGAGGACTTACTTTAACAAACTTTCTTTAAAAAGCCACAAACTTGTACAGCAAAATATAGTGTCCCTGACTTTTTCAAACCTGACTCCATTAACATTTCTTTGAATGGCTAAACAATACAATTGTTTTAAAATAATTACAAAATTATTGATCTCCCTTACATTGTTATTAGCTTTTTAAAATGAACTGTTTCTGTTTTTTATTAAAAGAAGAACATTACCTAAAAGTACATGATCTAGGTTATAGTCTCCCAGAGTGGAACATTACACGGGTGGCAGCAGCCGCTGCTCTCTGTCCATCCCGGTTTCTACACAATCCTCTTTCCTTACCCCCTACTGTGATACTTTTTTTTCTTCCTCAGTTGGCCCCACCTCTCTCTTCCCAGGTCTCTTCTCTTCTGTTCACTACCTAATGGAACACATTATACTTCTCTCCTGGTACTAAGGTTAATGGGACTTCTGATCCCCAGTATCTCCTCATAGGAATGATTAGGTGATTTGCAAGAAACATCCTGTTTCCTGGAAATGACATTCCTTTTTTCCTGCCTCTAATGTATGCATTAGTCTTTTGCCCATCTATTCAGCTCACTGTTAAGAAAGGAGGGTTTGCTATTGAGTTGGAATTTCTGATTATAAATCAAGGGAACTATAATAATTAAGTGAAGAAGTTCTCAGGTCACAATACCTTATGATTTATATGAATAAGCTAAAGGCACCTGTATATATTCTTCAAACATATGTGCCAGCTACTTCCACTGAGACTGGTGTTTAGGGAAGCTTGGGTCTGACATAATACATCACACATAACTGAGGCTAAATAAATCTTTTATTTAACTGAAGAACCAGTTTTTTGGACAAATACAGAATTGGTGGTACAAGTGAACAGGAGAAGCACCTAATTAAATGCACAGAAACATCAATCTGGACCTTTTGATTTATTACTTCTCCACCCTGCCATAGCTGTAGAAATGCTGCAGAAATATATATGTGGATCACTTCTCTGGGAAAAAAGTGATCAAAATTTTATCAAATTTTGATACCAAGATGGCGACGGGTCTGGAGTGGCCGTGACAGGAGACAGCGCAATCCTGTGAGCCGTGCGCTGTGATACCAGAGTATTGATTGCATTTCCAAGAGCAACAAAAGGCGAATAATTCTTTCAACAACGATCCTACAAGCGGCAGCAGGTTGGAGGTTTTGGGGCCGACACAGAGAAGGACTCCTGAGAGCGCCCAAGTCCGGCTGCGGGAACAAGCGATCAGCCCAGACATCAAAGACCAGGAAAGCCAGCAGAGGACTGCGCAGAGACGGAGTGAAGCACGTCAGACTGCCCCAA
>NW_007726798.1:89341-99671 GCF_000696425.1 Galeopterus variegatus
AAAAATTTTATCAAATTTTTATTACAGAATTAGATATCACAGAATTAGATGGTGGTGATGGTTGCCAAACCTTGTAGATATACTAAAAACACTGAAATGTATACTTAAGAGGGTGAGTTATATGGCTTGTGAATTATATCTCAATATAAAAAAATTGTTTCCATTACAACACTCAAAGGATCTCCTGAGCAGGAAGCCAAGTACATGGGCATACCAGAAGTCCTCTCTCAGGCCCATCACACAGGGTGCCTCCCTTTGCCAAGGCTGTGCTGTGACGTGGTCACTGAGGGGCCATTTTGGACAAGACCCTGAGTCTAATGAGGACTCTCCTTACAGCTTCCCTGAAACTACAACTAACAGTCTGTTCCTATTTCCCCAAACCTGTCCAGATACTTCTGCAAGGACCTAGGATCTGATCTCCTGACCCCACCTTTCCTTTCCCCTTCCCATATTCCCCTAGTGAATGGAAGAGCTCTCATTAACTTCCTCTTCCTGTCCGGTGGGAACTGCTTCTACATTTTATTCTCCATCTTCCTAACATGGACTTTAGTACGTCCCTTTCCTTAGGTGCATAGTAGTGGGGATAATAGAAAAACTGGCTACCATTAAGGAAGCAATCCAGAATAGCTCTGACATACCCCTTAGTGGTCATGAATCTTGCTCATATCTTTTTTCCCTCTTGCATCAGGTAAAAATTTCATTCACCATAAAATCTAAACGGTGTTCTTGCCTTTTTGTCCCAATGTTTTTTTCTAAAATTCTCTAATAACTAATAAAGATAATGAATTATCATTTCATTAAATAAGTATGGCTGAATGTTACATTCTAACTAGCTGTTAACAACTTACAAACCAATAATGTTTGGTATATGGCCATGATTTTTAATGGAAACCAGGAAAGTAAAGCAACCAACTTGATGAGAGAAAGTGTCATGAATGTATAAGCCAGTGGTTCTCAACCCTAACATTCTCTAATAAGGACAATATGTTCAATGTGTTTCTTATATATGTCCTGCACAACCAAAGGGGCATAAAGCATATAAAAGAGCTTTGTGCAGTGACGATGAAAGACATGTTAGATGTAAGTATTAATTATTAAGCAATAATTATACTCTGCACTATCAACCACCCTGAAAGTAGTGATGTACCATGACAGAGCTCAGCACCTGGCAGTGACTGCCTTGGTTCTGGTCCTTCAAGGCTGTGCCAGCTGTGTGTCCTCAGGCAAGGAATGAAAACTCACTCACAGTTTCGACATCTCTAATGTGGACATAATAATAGGATTGTTTGAGGATTATATCAAGTAATACAATGTAGAACACTCAACGCTGTGCCAGCTGTGTGTCCTCAGGCAAGGAATGAAAACTCACTCACAGTTTCGACATCTCTAACGTGGACATAATAATAGGATTGTTTGAGGATTATATCAAGTAATACAATGTAGAACACTCAACACAGTGTCTGGCATATAATAGTGCTACAAAGTGTTAGTTATCATTAATTTGTGTGCAATCTGTTAGTAATGAACAATATCGCAATTGAATCAGTAATGATTCTTACTATCATCATCATGGGAGACAATGCCTTTCTCGAAATTTGACATTCTAACTTTGTCAAATTCTTCTGCAAAAATTAATGGAAGAATGTAGGCAAAGGAAGGCTAATAAAAAGGCAGTAACTTAACTTGCGTGACACATTAAAATCAATTTCAAAGCAACAAGAATCAAAATGGTATAGTATTACTAAAATTGACTACAGGATAACTCAAAAATAGAGATTTTAACAAATGTTGAGCAGAGAATAACAAAGGGGGAAATAAATTATGAAAAATATTATTCAAAAATCGGTTAACTATTTGAGAAGCAAAACTATATTCTTAATCATACCACATTTCAGATATTAAGGTATTTAACATAAAATATTTAATACCTTAATAAACCAGAAGAGAATGCAAATATTTATCTGATCTTTCTCAAGGAGGCTTCAGTCACTGTAAAACAGTTTATGCAATAGGGTTCTCAATTTTCCAAAACTCCTTTCCAACTTATATTTTACATTTTAAACACTCCTTTGTTATCCCTGCCCATATATCATAGCCATCTGTTTTCTTCTTTAATTAACCAGAACCATCTTTATCCTGTCCAAACTCTTTTCAAAAACCAAAGATTTATTTAATTTACTGATTTATTGTTATGCTGCCATTTAACAAACTACTTTTATGGAAAGAGGGAGGTATTAAATACGAACTACTCTATGCTCCGTTTCTGGACTGTGTTCTCAACCTAGCGGTTAATGAGTGTATAATGAACAAGTCATCTACAGTAAATGAGGATCCTAATTGTTCCTACTGTAATGCTGATTTTTATATGTGATCTCAATATATTTTTCTAATTGCCTGGTTGGCAGTACGGCTGTCAGATGTGAAGAAATAAGTCTCCAGCCTTATCGTTTGGGCAGGCTTAATGATGAGCAGGTAAAGGTTAATTGCAGCTTCTCAAGAGGCTGGTTTCATCATTAGTATTTTGGCAGAAACAATAGGCTTTGCAGAATATGCAAACTTTATCTAGGTATAGTGACACACTGAGACCTGACACACCAGCAGAAAAATCACAAATATCTTTATCAGAAAGAAATCAGTCAGTCTTTAAAACTTCTGAGCTCTAGCCAAAATTCCATGCCACTATCAAATTCCACATTGTCAAGATTTCAGCTATAACACACATGCTGTGGGTAAGCTAGCTGTCCATCATCCTAGCTAAGGGGACACTTTTCCATGATGTTAAGAGAGTCTGAGCATCTGCTCTCCATGTCTTGGGGATGGGGAAAGAGAGAATCCTAATGGATCAGATAAAGCACTAAGGGTCAGTCCAAGGGGGAATCAGAATACCAAATCAGGGGCCTAAAGGGGGCAAAAGAGTACAGGATACTGGGCACACTTGGCGACAAGGACAGTCACGGTCATTTCACATGGCACTGTTTATTTTGTTTGCCTTTTCTTTTTCTTTTCTTTCTTTTTTTTTCTTTCACCGTCTCAGTCAAGCGGCTTCATCCTCAAGCCTCTTGCTTGGTCTCTGGCAGTAACTAGAGCAAACGATAATCACTGAGGCACACTCCTAGTAGAAACTTTCAAAGACCCTATAAAGGAGGACAACCAAGGAACATTTTCAGTTCTGTCATAAAATGGGTCTGACCCAGTATGATATTTTTCATGACTGAATCCTCCTGGGGCCAGAGTAATAATAACAATCACTATAATCCCCTATTTTCTTCTTTCTCAGATGCAAAGTTGATTCATTTTTTGATTTTTGTTTTTCACATTTTAACATCTCTCAACTCAAGACACATCTGACAGCACATGTCAAAAGAAACTCGCCAGCCACTAGCAGAGGGGTAGTTCTCAACCTCCATTGCACACTGAGATCATCTGCAGAACTTTAAAAATACTGATGCCAGGCTAATAATCTAATTGCTCTTGGATGCAGCCTGAGAATCTAGAACTCTGTAAGTTCCCCAGGTGATAACCAATGTGCAACCAGGGCTGAGAGCTCAGAGATAAGGAATGAGTGGGTGGCATATACTCAGAGACGGTTGTTAAGACTTGAACATTTGGAAAAACAATAAGGGGGAGTATTATTTCATTAGTCTGTTACTTCTGCTGAGTTATTTGCACGGATATCTGGTAAAGTTAAATTTCCATCATAATTATCACTTAAAAGAGATTAAGAGATTTAAGAGATTCCATTATCACGCAACATAGAAAAGAAAAAATATATTGTATATGCACAAAATTAATAATCATACACTGGATAATACAATTGAAGGCAGTAAAAATTGCCAAGACGCTAAGAACCGGTCACAGAATTTTTAAATCTAGGAAAAGTTGTTGGAACCAACTGATGTGTCAAGAAGAACTATCAGTCAAACATCCAAATCTGTCAAAGGTTTCAGATACTTTTCAGAAAAGCTCCTCACTTCCAGTTACAATTCAATTAACAGCAACAATACAAACAAAATAGCCAAAAGGGAAATGAAAACACACACACACACACACACACACACACGAACTATCAGTCAAACATCCAAATCTGTCAAAGGTTTCAGATACTTTTCAGAAAAGCTCCTCACTTCCAGTTACAATTCAATTAACAGCAGCAATACAAACAAAATAGCCAAAAGGGAAATGAAAACACACACACACACACACACACACACACTCAATACCCCAGGATTCTTTAAATTATTCTGCAGTATCATAAATATGCTAACAGGGTTCAGATCGCATGCAGGGGTTACCTTTACATTACACATAACTGCCAATGGCCATACTTGGTAGAGCGGCATTTTGGGGGGATAAGTGCATGCTATTGTGTGTTAGGTTTTTTTAAAGTTATATACATTTAACACAATTGGTTTTGGTTTTCTCCAGATCAGCTAATATTAAGTCAATGGTGCTTCTTACAATCTCTAATGAAAGCTACTTACAGTTGAGAAATACTCTAATTATATGTCACCATATGTTGAATCTTACTGTTTTCCAGGCAATGTACTAAGGGCTTTCCATGAATCACCTTACTTAATCTTCATCTTACTTATGGAAATTAGGAAACTGACGCACAAAGAGGTTAAGTAACTTGCCCAAGGTCAGACAGCAGGTAAGTGGTAGAGCCAGGATTTGAACCCAAATAGTCTAACTCCAGGCCCCACGCTCTTAACCATCAGGTTATATGCACTGTAATTGCTGCACGTAGAGTGTACCACACACAACACACTCACTCGATAAATATTTCATGAACATCTATTCAGTGCTAAACACCACTGTGCCTAGTAGGGATACCAGTGAATAAAACAGACAAGGTCTCTGCCTTGTTAGGGTCAATATTCTCATAGGGAAATGCAAATAATAAACAACTAAACAAACAAGGATCAAGATCATTTTAAATAGTAGTAAATACTACATTGGAAATCAAACAGGCTAATGAGATACAAAGTTATGGAGTGGCCAACAAGGTCCTCTCTGAGGAGGTAACATTTGGGCTGAAGAAGCCAGGGGGAGGGGAGGGGTTAAAAGGCTTGGGGCCAGAACAAGTGAGTCCACGGAGGTGCAGCCAGCGAGGCTGACTTGTGCAGTGAGCAGGGAGAGTGAATGAGGTCGGGAGTGGGCAGGGCCACACCACGGAGGCCCTGCAGGTCAGGTAGGAGCCTTTAGCTACTGAAAAATCAAACCTGACTCTGGCTGCCCTAACGGTGCAGAAGAAATGTCTAGAAAGATGGGAACCAGGGTGGCTCTGGGGACCAAGGTAGCAGGAACTGATGAACATTGTGTCTTCTTGGAGCCCCCCAAGGGAGCACAAAAGCTCCAGTTCTTTCTCATCTTGTCTCTCTGCTCAAGATTTGATTCCAGAAAGACAGTGTCTGATTTTGCTTGAGTCCTGTGTCTGCCTGTTAGCAGAGGGAGGACAGGACATCATGACTTAGAATCCAAGCTACTAAATCCAACCTGAGTTCCCAGAAAACTGGAGGTGGATGCTGGGCAGCAGACTGAGCCAGGTACCCCACACCATGATGAAGTTTTGGATTTATTCTAAGTGTAACAGGAAGCCACTGGTGGGGGGTTTAAGCAAAGTGGAGTGACAGGTTATACATATATAGTGTTTTCAATGAATTAATGCTGCTTAAGTCTGTGCCTTTAATTTCTGGAATATGTTCTTCTTTTACAAAAGCAAATGTTTTAGAAATGGCAGAAAGCAAGAAGGCATTTACAGTCTGAGCAGAGAATAAACAGGAGAGGGGAAATTCTCTTCAACGTCGACTTTATGTTTCAGAATAGCAAATGCTCACAACTGATTTAACTCAAAAAACAACAGAGCTTCCACAACTCAGTAAAAACTGGGGCCACAGCCAGTTTTACTTGATACATCTTTTCCAAGCAATGAACACAAGAAATTGCTGCCTCTAAGCTACTCGAAACTGAGCTGGGAATTTTTTCATGACATAAATATCTACACAGCTGATAAAAAACTAATTTCATTGTTTGGGTCTTACTGATCTGAGAAATCTGTCTCAACATTGACTCTGGAGTCACAAAAACCCGGTTCCGAGGACAGGAACTACTTACTAGACATGAGCTTCGACCAGTTAATGAACCTCAATATCTGTAGTTTGTCATAAACTGGAGATAATAATCCCTACATCATAAGGTGGTTGTCAAGAATAAGTTAGAAACTATGTTAAGTACCTAATACAGTACCTCATTGGGATTCCTCTCGATTAAGCTCTTGTCTATCCTTGCAGTGGAGAATGGTCAACATATAATTAAATATGCATTGCTATTAGACTAGCAGTGAGGATGTGGAGGGGGAAAAGTGGTTTACAAAGGGTTTTGGCCTTGAATAACTTTAAGATTTATAGTCTATGAGTATAGTTCACACCCAATGCTTCCAAGGGCAGGTAACAATAATAATCACTAATGTTACTTTAGTGCTCACGGTGTGCCAGGCATCATTCTAAGCACTTCATATTTATTAACTTATTTAATCTATACAACAACTCCATGATGTCAGCATTTTTTAAATGAGGAAACCATAGCAAATAAGGTTTGTGTAGTTGCCTGAGGTCACACAGCTAGTAAGTGACAGAGCTGAGATGTGAACCCCAATGTGTAGGTTTTAGGGCCTCCACCCTTAACCATTCTGCTCTACTTTCCAAACAGCAGAGAAGCACTAACCTACACCTGCCCTCAGTGGGCTGCTCAACTCTCTCCTTCCCTCTCATGCAAAGTTTTCCACTTGAAACTTAGATTAACAAATTAAAACTCCAATTTTAAAATTTATGTGTTTTATAGATCCTCAAAAATAGATTAAAAGTTTTAAAAATAGATTAAGTTTTGTTAACAGTACTTTTGTGAATATGATTTTTTGCGGGCGGAGACCACATCTTCTTCAATATCATTGCACCAATTACTTCCTCCTTGTAAGCTGTTCCATGTACATGTAAACAAGCCAACCACAACTACCTACGCACACACCTTTAACACTTATTATTGTCCAAGTCTTCTCAGCTCTGTCTGTTCACTCGAGAGGTATGTATGACACCAAGGGGACATTGTCAACTGGGATCAGTCAGTCTGGGAATAGAGGAAAATAGGTCTTCTCCCCATTTCCTGGAATAGATTAAAATGGTTTATGTCCAGGACTTGGAGAAAGACTGATAGAGAACTAGTCTCCCTGCAACCTGGCCCTAGCCCTCTCAGAAGATCTCCAAGATGGTATAAATAGGCTCTTCTCTCTAGGGCCCCATTGCCCACCTAGTGTCCTGCAGGACAGAGAATAAGGCCAATCGCAGGCAAAATTCAAAGTAAGGAAGGTGTCTCGTTGGCACCCTGTCACTTTTCTTTCTGTGCCCATCTCTTCTCACCAGGAATACAGTACCCAAAGTGCAGAAAGCATCCAACAGCTACAACTGCCTCTGGAGCCACACTGAGCCAGTCTCTTTCCTATTTCCCTCATTAATCAAATCCCCCAGTTTTCAATGTCTGGGTTATTGCTAATTAGGGTAATAATGTCTAATACAGTTTCTTAAAACTTCTAATTAAGAAATCCTAAAAGCTTCTTAAAATATAAAAGTTTCAACAGCATTAGAAATCCTATCAACCGCTTGACAGCTCCTAGAAAGAACATAGACCAACATCAGTAGAAAGAGGACCCAACTGCAATGTGGCCACGATGCAAAGGGAATGTGTTGAATTAAACAGGCTCCAGCCTCCAGCACAGAGCAGAATGGTCACCTGGGAAGGAGAAGAAAAGAGGCTTGAGTCACCCCAGTAACAGCAGCCAGCTCAGCAATGTAGGGCCTGCACAGATGATGCAAAGGGAATGTGTTGAATTAAACAGGCTCCAGCCTCCAGCACAGAGCAGAATGGTCACCTGGGAAGGAGAGGAAAAGAGGCTTGAGTCACCCCAGTAACAGCAGCCAGCTCAGCAATGTAGGGCCTGCACAGAACAATACCCAGGCAGCTGCGTGAGAACCTTTGCTGCAGCCAAGAGGGCACCCAGACTGTCCCTCTCAGTGAGACTCCACTGGAAGGCAGCAGGTATGCTCTGCCGTGGAGCTGATGCTGGCCTGTGGGGGCTGGATGGGAACATCGCAGAGGCCAGCCATGCTCAAGGTATTTTGCTCACATTCTTGAGGATAAGATTTCTCTTTCTTGGTATAGGAGAACAAAAGGAAGGTTAGGAGAAGGATGGCTACAGGAATAACAGCTTTTAAAACTCCAGCCATTGCTGCACTAAGGACATTGTAGAAAACTGCTTTCAGAGAAGACTACTTTTTTTCTTCTTTTTTGTTAAAATGCTTTAATGGAAACTCTGGTTATGCAAAAGGAAAACCGCAACCCAGTCCAGCAGAAGTGACTGAGAGAATGTGGAGCTAAATCATTCCGTTAGTAATGTGAGTGTTTCATCTTTATGTAGATAGGGTTTGGGAATGGGGGTTGCTTGGTTGGTTGGTTTCATTTTAAGGGACTTCCTTTTTCTCCTGGCAAGACCAGAGATTGCAGTTGGGGATCTTACGGCAAGAAGAGATGGGAAAACCCACTCTAATTCAAAAGAATGGCCTCCAGAAACATGGAAGCAGAATAGGATCTGAGGAAAGCCAGTAAGAAACTCCCTCTGACAGTGTTTGTCTAATGGTCTTGGGTGCAATGAGGTCTAATGTCCAATGACAAGATATTCCCTGTTCTGTAAGATAATTCTCTTCCATTACCACTCTCCCTGTCAAGTCTTTAAAGAAGCTTCCTTAACTTATATAAACCAGTGTCAGTTTTAAGTGAGAGGTGCCTATATAATTAAGACCAAGTGATCTGGAGATTAGGGAGCAAACAAAAATGGGCCAGATTGATTGAGAATAAGCCAGCACGTAAGCAACACACTTCTGATATTTCTTCTACTACAGATAGTGATCTCAGTATGGAGAGTTCTGTAAATAAGAATTTCCCAATTTTGTTACATATGTGTACTTTATTATCTATGTGTACTCAAGTTTTCTTTTGTTTCTCATATTGACTCTTTTCCTCTGTGGGTCAATTCTATTTATTGGATACATGCCTGTCATGCTGTTAGTTTTCCTCAAACGCTTGGCTACGTTGGGGTCAGGAGTACATTGAACTATATTGGTAGTTGCAATTTTTTTCCAGACTGGCGAGACTGTTTTCTCCTGCAATCAGATTGCTCAGGGCAAAGGAGGATGTAGACTGAATAGTTCCTCAGGTAAACTCTCTCCAACTCCCTATGGTTATAATATCTGGGACATTACATCATTTCTCTTGCCCAAACCTCCAGTCTTAGAACCTCACATTTGAGTAGTCCCACTCAAAGGGGTATTACCAGCTTTATTCTTAAGGGCCCCTGGTAATTTAATTTCCTAGTGGGTCACTGTATCAGGGGTCTCCCAAGACCACCCTCATGTTCGGTAATCACAAGACTCAGAAGTAGTTATATTCACAGTTACGGTTTATTGCAGTGAAATGATGCAAAGCAAAATCAGCAAAGAAAAATGACACATGGGGCAAAGTCGAGAGGAAACCAGGTATAAGCTTCCAGAGTCCTCTCCCAGTATAGTCACTTAGGATATACTTAATTCCTCCAGCAATCACATGTGGCAACATATACAAAGTGCTATTTACAAGGGAAGCTTGTTAGATTCAGTGCTTAAGGTTTTTATTGGGGGCTGGTCACATAGGAAACCTCTGCCTAGCACATACCAAAATTCCAGATTCCCAGAAGGAAAGCAAGTGCTCAGCATAAACCATATTGCTTGTACAAACAGTCTGGCACAGTAAACCATCTTTGTCACTTAGGGAATGGTCGGAAAACTTTTGAAATCCAAGTTCCCAGATGCTGGCCAAAGGCCAGTCTTGCAATTAGGCCTTTCTAAGGGCAGCTGTCTCAGAGCTGCTATGTTAGCTCTTTCTCTACACAGTCACCCACAGATCTCTCTCCCCATCCCTCCACCTCACTGACCTTTGAGTTGTTCTGGATTCTGTTGTGTAAGCTCAAGTCTTGGAGACCCTATAAGGCATTGCAGGATTTCTTGTTCTATTCAGTATTGCCATCAGTACATAAGAAGTTCTCAAAAACATATTTATTGAACAAATGAGCTATGTAAATTTTTAAAAAATGGGTAACTTAAAAACTGAAAAATATGGGGCCAGCCCAGTGGCACACTGCTATAGTGCGCCACTTGGGAAGCGCGGCGGCGCTCCCGCTGAGGGTTTGGATCCCACATACAGACCAGTGCCCGCTCACTGGCTGAGCGAGGCGCGGGAGCAACACCAA
>NW_007726798.1:100232-109138 GCF_000696425.1 Galeopterus variegatus
TACGGGCGCGACACTGAGGCTTGCGATCCGTTGCCGGTCACGAAAAAAGACAAAAAGGAAAAAAAAATTAGCTTGCAGGATGAAGCATCTTAGAAATATTCTAGATAGCAGTGGAAAACTATCCTACAAGTTTTTAATTTGGCATGAGCAATGCAATAGTTTACATTGTTACTACTTATTGTAATTTATGATAGCCAGTGAGGATTCAGCATTGATAAGTACCAAAATTATCAGTACTCAGCTACTCTAAGTAATGTCAGCTCTGTCTTCCTAGCCTCCTAGTCAAATTCATTTTCTTCATTGCTTCAATCCCTTTACTTCAAAAGAACTGTACATCTGTACCCAGATTACATTTTCCGCATAAGGAAGAAAAAAATCTCATTAAAACTTATATATCAGATCTAGCAGTTATACTCACAACAGAAATGAGGGCATGTGCACAGTAAAGACATGCATAAAAACATTTATGACAGCTTTGTTCATAATAACCAAAAACTGGATACAATCCAGATGTCCATCTGCAGTAAAATGGATGAATGAAATTGTGCTACATTCATATAATGGAATACTACACAATGATGAAAATGTGAAGTTTATCAAGAACATAAATGAAACTTACATAGTGTTGAGTAAATGAAGCCAAGCTGATAGTGCTGTACTGGATGATTCTGCTCACACAAAGTTTAAAACAGGCAAAAGTAATCTGCAGTATTGGAAAGCAGGGTAACAATTACCCTGAGGAGGGCGAGTGACTGGAAGGAGGCCCAGGAGGGGCTTCTGAGCTGCTCATAATGTTCTGTCGCTCAGTCTAGGTGAGGTTTACATGAGGTAATCATTTGTAAAAATTCATTGCAACATAAACTTAAGATTTATATACCTGTGTGAAAATATGTTTTACTGCAATAAAAATACTACAGCCCCAAAAAGGGGGATTTACAAAGAGCTTATACATCAAAAAAGAGACATCATTTATGAAAGTTCTTTCAGTAAATGTTTAATAACGCTAACAACCTGGCTAACATATGTATGTGTGTGCATGCGTACATGTGTGTATTTGTTTCATGTGTTTCATGTGTGTGTGTATGTATACAAGAACTGGAGAAATATGCTTGACATACATATATATATATGAGTCACCCCAGTAACATGTATGTATGTATGTATGTATATTTCTCCAGTTCTTTGAACCAGAAGCCATTCCATTAACTTCAACACAAATGTCTCTGGTTCCTGCTTCCACTTGTCTTACCAAACCACCAACTCCAGCATACCATGTCCTGTATTTCTGGGAGACTCCAGCAGGTGTCTCCACATGCTCCTAATCCTGCTAACCACTCCCTGCCCCACAGGGCACCACCGTTTGTTTGTCCAGACCCTCCTCTAGCTGTGCAGAAGTAGACCCAGGAGAATAACTCACCACTTCCTGTTGGAAGGTGAAACAGTGTTTCAGGGATCTGAGTGTTTTTTATAAAGCTTAGGGAGAAAATTCTTTCAGTGTTTACTGACAACCCTCTATGTCCCCATGGCACACTTGCTAGTTCTAGGCAGCTGGACCAGGGAACAAAATCAAGAAACTGCTACAAGCCATAATCAGACCTACTGCTCTCCTCTGACAACTAGGGCTTCTCCCTGGGTCAAGCTAACCACCAGACCTCTTCTGCCCTTAGGGTGAATTCTGATACAGGAAGTTCCTCAGCACTTGACAGCCACCCACAGCTTTGCTAGACACGCCCACAGATATCTAAGTCCCAGCAATGGGCATGACCCAGCATCTTTCCCAGATGACTCCACCTCCCCTGGGCACACTGACTTCACTCAGGCCTGTCTCACCAGTTCACAGATGTGCCCAGGCAGGCTTGAAAACCTGTGCTGGACCCCAGCAGAGGTCCCTCCACTCTGCTACTCTAAGCCTGTAAACTCATATGGTGTTTTGCGGGTTTTCTAAATCTAGCGTAAGAATGTTGAAAATCCCATGCTTTTTTTTTTTTAAGTTTTAAAATTTCACCAGTGCTTTGTATTAGAATAAATTATTTCTTTAGATTTCAATGTATTTGCATCTAAGATTTCAAAAGGCAGAAAGTGCTATTTGGCTTATGCTCTCGCTACAGTGATGAAAATAACCAATCTTTATTTATCTCCTTCAGATTATGGGTAATTTTTCAGACTGCTTTGGTGCATGAATATATGGAACAAAGAAGGAGGAATAAAGCAGCGATTAAAATTGCAGTCACATCCTTCTGAATCACTCACCAGCCTATGATGTCAAGTTCCAATGGCAGATTCCTCCACCTGCTGGTATTAGGCTGTCTCTGCAGTATGCACATCACATTTTCCTCAAAAACATAAAATGAAAATTCTGAGTGGAGTGAAACTTCATGTTTTCATCTTAAAATATAAATTATGTGTTAAGTATTATGATTCAATGATGAGATACTATCATTCAAGAAGGTGGAGAAGGGAAATGGAGCTTTCAGGAGGAAAGAGAAACAGCTACTATCATTTAGCCTCTAGACAAATACAAGATGCTCTTTCCATCCTATTAACTTAGCACTTAAGGCCCTGCCTAACTGCGTTTTCCTTTAGCACAGTCTACCCTGTATTTTCATGTGAATGTGATGCCTTAACCTAGTTTAAAAATTCTTGGTAAGGCAGAAACCAGGATCTGTACTTTTTATACCATTAGCAGTGAGCACAGTACCTTGTATACAACAGGTGCTCATTCAATGATCGCTTTGTTAACATTTCAAGTTGGCTAATACTTCAGATGCTTCTTTCACCTGGGCATGACCACAGGGGAATTCTATAGTCATGGTTGTAAAACCTAGGTCAGGGTGTACCGTGCCCACTCCCACAATACGCATGTGAATTTGTACCTAAGTATAAAGTGGGAAGAGGGGGACAGAAAGAGAGGAAGCAGTTCCCAGAAAACAGTCCCAGGGAAACAATGCATCTAGTTACCCTACAGTCAATTTGGCTCACTGATGTATCCGAAGAGCCCAGCACAATGCTGGACTCATAGCAGGTGCTTAACAAATATTTTCCTAATAAATCAATAAATTAGAAACATTGAATTTGAAAAACAGAGATAGATTATGCTATGTAAAATTATGCTCAATGAGCTATAATTCATTTAAAACAAGAAATGCAAAAAGGAAAGCCCTGCATTTGCATATGAGATTAGCTTTCAGTATATCATCCACACTCCCAGCCTCCATCCTAAAATATTAAGTGAAAGGGAAAATATTTTCTCTATATATTCCTGCATGTTTTAAGCTAGCAAATGCTACCCTCCAGTATCTAAGCACCTTACAAGTTAGATCTTTAAAGATAGAAAATTAAACAGCTCAGAGAAGTTAAAGTATCTGGCATTTGAGAACCTGGGGTTTGTTATTACTTAGGTTTACCCCCCAAAGGGAACAAAATTCCAAAAACCAATAACATTCGTACTGGTTTTTATATACGTTTTGTATGGTTAATGCCTGCAACTAATCAATCATGTATAAGGGACAAGTGAAAATGTGGGCTCACCTGAGGTTTGCATGGCAACAGCCCTGAGACAAGGTGACATGTTGCATCATGATTACCTGCTGAAACCAACCCTGTGCTCAACACACTAATCAATCATGTATAAGGGACAAGTGAAAATGTGGGCTCACCTGAGGTTTGCATGGCAACGGCCCTGAGACAAGGTGACATGTTGCATCATGATTACCTGCTGAAACCAACCCTGTGCTCAACACACTCTTTACTTCCTCTCCTCAGCAGGATTTGTTCATATTTCTTTGCAAAAATTTCTCAGAATTGCTCTCCTCATTCCTTCCCCTACAAAGGTGAAAGCTTTTTCTGAAACATGAGTCTTGCTGCATTAGTAATAATCCCTGAGAGAAGATACAAACACTGCATAAACTCAGGTGTGTCAGAAATGTAGCTTTATATTTTTTATGTCAGCTGAATTTCTTTTTTTTATATATATTATTTCAAGACATCTTATTGCTTCAATAAACAAGACTGTGGTAGAAGAACAGACCTAGAGATCAATGGAATCGAAGAGAAAAATCCAGAAATAGGCCCACACAAATGTCCCCAACTGTTTTATGACAAATAGGTAAACGTCAGCTGAATTTCTAATGTGAGCTCCCAGTCCTCCAGAAAGGAGAAAATTTTAACCTATGTCAATTGGTCCACTCAATTGGGGCCCCCTCAGCAGGGGATCCCTTGTGCTAGGGCACCCATGACAGGGGGTGGAGAGTGGAAAACCTCTATCCTTGATCCCTCTCCCCTTGGGTATTCTCTGAACCAGTCTTCAGCCACTGCCAATGGCTGCCATGTGCCTCCTGGGGATGGGGAGCCTTCGTGAACAAGTTCAAGCCCCTACTACTATAAACCCCCAAGCAGCCACTTCCTCCCTCGGGGAGGGAAAGTCCTGGGCTTCTCTCAGATACTCAGGCTACCTGGGATTTCTGTTGCCTCCTCAGAGAAGCAGTCTCCAGGCTCCTGGCTCCAAAACCAGTGACATCTCTACCCTCCCCACACCCCATGCCATCTTCTCACTTCTGCCCCACTCTCCTCAGACCCTCTGCCCTCATTCTTCATGTGTCTCCTAAATGTTAACTTGGGGTTCAAAAGCAGGAAGGCTCATGTTTTCCTCAGCGACTATATACTTCAAGGGCTAGAGTAACTCCTCCAAGGAGATAGGGAAAAGGTAAGCTATTAGGAGAAAATTAAGGCATGGGTTAATATTTCAAAATATAATCCTAACCAAGAAGTTTACATCTTAATAAGGTTTTTCCCATTTCCTAGCACTTCTCCACTCATATCTTTTTGGAGCTTAGCCATCTGTGGAGTAAGAAGGACAGAGCATTATCATTACTTTGCAGAAGTTGAAATCCAGGCACTGAGCAATTCTCCAGTCTCAGCATATTCCACAACAGGCATATTAAGGCTGTCAGTGATTTGAGAGGCAGGAAGAAGATGAGTTATAAAGATTTCTAGCTTTTCAGGAACTCCCACTGGACCACGCCTAACAAGCCAAACTATGGTATTATTGAGCAAAACAAATATGACAGGCCCTGAAAGTACCAGGAACATCTTCTTGTTTCAAGACAAGTCAAATACACTCAGGTAACAAAAGAACGGTCACAGTCACGCCAATTATAGAGATAGCAATGCAGTCAGCCGCATGTCTGCAGATACTAAGAGCATTCAATAGTATAACAAATCCAGGTTCTCAGTCATCTTTCTAAATATTTAAAACAGCAGAGCCTGGGTAGTAACCTTGGTTGACAGATTCATACATTAAATATAGTGTGTGAAATGTACTTAAATTCACTCAACGAGCATGAAGCTAAGCTCATCTTTTACACTGCTCCTCTCCAGAGTGTAAACAACCTGTTTGTGGGGCCACTTTGGACCTCTGGCATTTCCCTGGATTTCAGAACTGATTAGAAGTAGGTCAAAAGGCCAATGAACAGCACAAAACAAACCAAGTGAATAGGGCGAGTAGGTTAGCTGAGATGCAGTCAGAATTCAGGTTTATTTAATAGATCCCAAACCCTGTTTCAAGGGAGAGGGAAACAATATTCAAGGATTTGAAAACCTCTTCCATCACTTCCTGGGGAGTGATCTTGAGCAAGCTACTTAACTTCTCTAAGCCTCTATTTCCTCATCTGTGAAATGGGAAGAACATTAGAACTTGCCTCACAGAGCTGATGAGAGGGTTAAATGAGACAACGCACATTAAGAGCCTTGCCAGAGCCTTTGGAAAACACTAGTTAACAGTTTTGATGAAACTGAAAGGACTATGCCACCACAATAAGCCCTACTTTGAGACACGATGGATATTAACATATCTATATTCATCTAATACCTTTCTATGGTGGTCACCAGAATGGACCCACAGACCCCCAACTGCAGGGAGCATAAGTGATCCAGGGCTCTGCACAGCCTGGCTGTGCTTGTGCAAAGGCCATGCCTCCCAGGGGCTTCTCACCCAGTGACTAAGCAGAGCACGGGGACTCTGACAGCTGCCTGGCTCCAGAACTGCCCAGCGGCCTGGCTGGATCTTCCTGGGACTGTAGGGCTGTCTGCGATCCACTCCCCTACCCTCCCTCTCTCTCCCTTCACTCTGGGGCACACTTACATCACAGGCTGACACTCTCCCAGGCTGACCTGGCTCCCTCCCCGTTTTCTCTCCCACAGGTATTTGCCTAAGGAAACCCTTGCACGTTTAATCCTGCCTTAGCATCTGCTTCCCTGACGACTCGAACTAACATCTTTTCCATGGTTCTTTTCCATCATTGGGCAACTTCTACTTGTCCTGTGAGGTCTGGACAGTTTGTTCAGCTACTCACAAAGGCCGTTTCATTACAGCATTCTCGGGGAAGCACTAGATGAGTAGTAGGAATACTACAGGACATTGTTGGTAAGGCTGATGTAAACACGTCAGCAACTTAAATCTAATACTTTTTCAGGGCCCTACAGTTTCTGGAGTTTCTGGTCAGGGAGAGACTAAAGGAAGGTTTTTAACGAGATTAATTAATCTTCTTGGTCAAGTAAGTTAACCTCTCAAGGCCTCAGTGTCCAAGGCTAATACAGATGGAGCAGATGTGAGATTTCCAAGGGACCTAGGAGACCATCAAGCTGGGTGTTTCCCAAACTTAGTTACACCTATGCCACACTTTTTTACCACACTCATGTACCACCCAAACTATATTGTTTTTCTTTAAATAAGTACACTTTAACTTAAAATGTAAAGAGCAAAGTTTATATCAGAATGTGAACTGGAAAAGTATCGTTTACCATGTATGGAAGGCAATGTTATTAAATTCTAGATAGAAGCTAAAACCTGAAGAGGGTTTAGAGTCTGGACCTATTTTCTGTTAAAAATATAGATTATTAAATTTCAAAGACAGGCCAATACCCAAGACTTTCCAGAAAGACTAAAAGAGAAGTGAGAACTGTCTGGCAATAGGACTTATTGTCATGTAAGACTAAGTCTATGGAGTACCCCAAAGTCAAGAGGGACTAGCATGTTCTCTTTAATATGGGGTGCCTGGTCCCTCCCACGTTGTGCAGTTTGAACACTATATAGTTCACAGTTTTTCCCCATCTCTCCAACATGTTCAGCTCAGGAGTGCAGGCTCACTGGCTGGATACTGAATCAAGAAAATAGTATGTTTGTTAGTTCATAATTATCCTGGGTTTCCAACAAGAATTTAGTACACCTAAGTAAATAGGGGAGCTAGGATCCACCCATTTGAAACTGTGTTAAGCAAAACTAAGAAACAGAGTAAGTTTGCTTTTGGTGTCTTCCATCTCTTCTTCTGCAGCCCTAATTCCTCTCTCCCCATCCAAGTGCCCAGACATTATTTTGCCTCCTTTTGCTCAGAGAATTCTTGGTGGGAAATATCTACTCATACTTGGCATTTCCTTATCCACGGTTCCACCCTATTTTCCTTTGAACTATTTCACACCAATGTGTGAATGACTCAAAACTGGCTTACTCTGTGACCATCCTAGGGATATTAAAAGCTGATAAAGAAACACATTTTTTATTATGTTATTTGTCAAAGGACCTTCTCTTTCAGCCTCCCCTCAAACTTTACCACACAGGGCCCATTATTTTTCAGATCAATCATTTTGACAGAGCTCCACTACCACTCTTAATTCAATGTATTTCTGATTACCTCTTCCATATCCAAAACCTCATCCTCATTTCTCCTATAAAAGCTTTCTTGTGTAGGTCATCGGTATTGCAGGTATTGCCTAACGCCCAGCTCAGTCTCAGCTCTGCCCCAATGTCTATAGTCCAAATCCCAGAAGCTGGGAGGACAAGGGGTCTGGAAATTTTGCTGGACCTATGAGACTTGAATATATTTTTTTTTTATGACAAGGGATGCATTTGGTCTGAATCAAATAATCTCACTCCCCACCAATGCATCAACTCAAAATAATCAGCTTTGGTTTATTATTAAAAGTAAAGTGTATTAATATCAAATAGACTAAGATTTTTCTAGAAAACTTAATGATGGCAATGGACTGTTCATAAAATATAATACATTAATACTACTTCTTATTGAAGAAAAAAACCTCTGTCATCCTAAAATACCATGAGTTTGCTTTGCTAAGGTTTAAAACACACACACACACACACACACACACACACACACACTACAAATGCCAAAAAACAAATGGAAGGGAACCGGGCAAAGATCAGCCTGTGCTGCGGATTAACACAGACTGGTTTGTTTTTTTTCTAAGCAGGGCAGCTGGCCCGGTGAGTAATCCTCTCATTTTCCACACACACACCCTTCTCTTTCCCTTCGGCGCCCGCCTTCAGTTAAAACGTTAATTCAAACAAGGGGCCTAAAGTAAAAGCCCCCGCCACATAACCAGCCTGGGGCTTCCACTTACGGACAACCCCCCCCCCCATTGTTACCAACCTGTCGCTACAGATAAGCGACGGGGTGCTTTGGGCAGGGCGAGCTGGCGTCTAGGAGTCAGGAAACCCGAATCCCTGAGTCCTCGAAAACTAAGTGAACACGACGGAGGTGCCCTGAGGACCCAGGAGGGGGCGATGCCCAGGACTGGAAAGGCAGGTGGGACAACCGAGGTCCCTTTCGACGCTTACGGCGGAGCCCATCCGAGGCGAGACATCACAAGAACAGCAAACAAACATCCGTACTACGAAAGTTTGCCAACAGCACGCTTTGGCACTCGGACGTCCTGCTGTGCCTCCAGAATCCGGAGTGGGGAGGGGGACAGATGCCACCTTCCCAGATTCTGCAGATGCGGAAGGGAGCCTCCGAGTGGCGACGTGACCGGCCGAAGGTGCCCGGGTACACGGCCAAGGGGGCTCGGCCCGGTCCCCGGAGGGGCCAGGCCGGAGCTCCCAGCCGGGCAGGGCG
>NW_007726798.1:110076-110911 GCF_000696425.1 Galeopterus variegatus
CTTGGTGGCAGCCCCGGGGACAGGGTCGGCCACCCCACCGACGCCCCCTCGCGTCTCCGCGGCGCCACCCACCAGTCCCCACCCACCCACAGCCCCTGTGCTGTCCACCCCCGGCACCGCCTGGTGAGCACACGTTTAGTCATCCCTCCCCTGTCTACTTACTTCACAAACTTTTTGGAGTATGTACTCACAGTGTTTAACCAAGAGGTAACGGGCGCCTCTTGTCCTGTCTTCCAGGCACCCTTTCAGGCCCCTGCCATTCAGCCCTTATTAAAACGGACAAAAACTCTTCCCTGGAGGACCTTAGCTTTTAGGGAGGGGAGACAAATATAGTGTTCCTCAAATGATAGTAAGTCCCAGGCTTCTCGAAGGGACCGCCTAAGTGTGGTGCACGGGGAGGGGGAGGGGTCCTGTCCCAACCACAGAGCTCTGCCCGCCCCAGTTCCGATGAGTGGGTGTGCAGCGGCTGGACTTCCTTTATTCTTGCAGGAGGAAGTCACCGGCCAGCTTGTGTGCCCTGAACCCCGACCCCCTGGAGACCTACCCCCAGAGCTGTTCAGGAACTACTTTCATTCACTGTGTGGGGAGAGAGGGTCACTATCTGCCTGACCAATCTGGCCGAGAGGCCGGTGGGAAGGATTGGGAAGGGCATGGCAGGGAGAGGGGTTGTGTGCAGAGTGAGGGTGAGAGACCACAGCTCTAGCAGCTGGAGTGAGGGTGGGTGTGAGTCTGCACTGAGAGAGAGAGGAAACTGGAAGCGCTGGTTGGAGACATATTGGAAAGAGTGAAAAATCAGAATATATCCTGGAGGCAGTGGAAAATACATATAAACATT
>NW_007726798.1:111419-114197 GCF_000696425.1 Galeopterus variegatus
AATTTAAATGTATTCTTAGAAAACACTTTGTGTGTACATATATTTACTGTATCTTTTTTTTCCTTTTATTTACACAAAGAGCGTTGCATTAAAAATTATTTTTAAGTTTTTAAGCTGAACAATGGGATGATAAGCTATATTTTAGAAACACACACACACACACACACACCCCACCCCTACACTGTAGCATTTAGCACCATACAGCACCATAGAGCCTTCTATGTTTTTCCTCCAGTAGCTTATGGTACTTTACCGTTTTCTTGGTTCTCTGGCTAGTTTTTATGCTGGGCTCTCCTGTCCTACTTGAGTGCAGGTTGTAAGCCAGGAACTGTATTCTGACAGTGATACACTGAGGATACAACAGTAAACATGATTCATTCCACACGTTGTTCATAAAGTATCTACTCCACGACAGTCGTTCATACAAACAATGGTTCCTACCCTCATAGAGCATAAAGTGGAGCCAGTAGATGTGTCCAAGCTTCTTTCCCACCTCCCCTGCTCTCTCGTGACTGCAGATGAATCCCAAACTGGATCTCTAATCTGAGCTCTTTTTCAAACTCCATTTCTGTAGTTGCAAGTGCTTTGTGAACATGGCTAGATCTCCTAGTTCCTCAGATTCAGCATGTTAAAAACTCAAATCATTATTCCTCTCAATCCTGCCCTACCTTCTGTGTTTCTAATTTTAATGACCTTGGCATCATGACAGTCACCCAGGTACCAAATGTTAGTCTCACCTTTGACTTGTTCCTGTATACCACATTCAACAGGTTGCCAAATTCTGTTGATTTCTGCAGGTTCCCTTGAAATTATGCACTCTCCTCCATTCTCACCTTCTGCCTGAGTTGATAACCTGGCTACTGGTCTGCTGCAGCAGACTTCTAAGAAGTACCCAGAAGTGGTAAAACGGATATTGAGGCTAAATATGGCTAGCAGACATTTTATTTGGCCAGCCAGACATCTTTCAGCAGTTTAATTTCAGTGCCTTTGGGCAGAGCTTACACACTTCAGTTCTTGCCCCAGTACTCATTTTTTTGTTTTCTGGGGTGGGGGGTTTTGGTGGCTGGCCAGCACAGGGAACTAAACCTTTGACCTTGGTGTCACAAGGTCATGCGTTAACCAACTGGGCTAACCAGCCAGCCCCCCAGTACTCGTTTCAGGTGACCTTCATTAGACATTTATTTTCTCTGCCTGGCTCCTGAAGGCATTTGAGTGTGCGATCCCACTTCATTCTATGCATTGTAGTCCTATTAACCTTCTTAAAGCAATATATCTTGCCCTCTGCTCAGTTATCATTGGCTCCATTGCCTGCCATACTCCTTTATCATGCACTTAAAAGCCCATCTCAGTCCAGATGAACCTGTCCTTCCCACCTTATCATCCATTACCCTCCTGTACCTACCTTGCTGTCCCACCAAACCAATCCCAGTTCTGGGCCTCTGCTCACACTATGCCTTTTACTTGGAATGCCTTTCTTACCACATGTCTCTATGCTGTACTCTTGCCTGTCCTGCAAGTCTCAGTTTTATTGCCACCTGGTCCAAATGTCTCCCCAGTAGTACCCAGGTCCTCTGATTAATGCTGGGAATAAAATAAATATTTTTAAAACATTGGCTATTATTATGTCTTCTTTATTTTATCTTAACACACCTTTGGAAAATATCCACTTTTTGTATAATATACATGAAATAATAGTAATAGTAGTATATACATATAGTTTATAAGGTATATTGAAGATGCTCAAATATTTCACTATTGGGCATATGTAATAAATGTTTGGGGACCATTAACTAAGAGGATGGCAGAGATCTAAGTATTCCCAAATATAATGTGAAGTTCCCAAAAAAAATTATTTATGAAAAAAAATAGGAAATCACCTTAAATTCCTGTCCTTTTAAAGTCTATCATGTAAGGATGTGCCCTCTCATTTACTTTATTTTGAGCAACCATATTTTTTTTAGAAAGACTTTGAAATATCTCAAAATGTCTTAAGTCCATGCTAATTTGGAATCATTAACAGGGAGACAAATAAATTTAACACAGCTGTAGTCATTATTCCTGGGGTCTGACCTCACAATCGAAAGTATTAGATATATACTGTATTTATAAACAAGCTTTTTATACATCACTAAAAATAAAAAGGCAAAACAGTGTGGTTATAGAGATAAAGAAAATACAGATAGAAGAGAATGAAAAAAAAAAAAAACAAAAAAAACCTGTGCTGATATTACACAAATGAGTATTTGTGGCTTGAGAGTCTATTTCCTGTGACATCGGTGGCCTCATGCAGAAGAGTACTAGCCGTGGTATGAGTCTGGCCTAGGGCTGTCCCAGGAAAAGGTGCCTTTTCCTAGTCATACAAAGGCATCTAATGGGCTGGGTAGGGCCCTAGAGACAGGACTATCAGCATTCAAACAACTTGGGTAAAAATGATGTGCACTGGAAATCAGTGCTAGATGCCCCACTAAGACATGGATATTGAGGATATTGACTATCCATGTGAAGACTTAGAATTCAATTGTTTCATAAAATGAGAGTGGGAAAGAGTAAAATTTTCTAAATTGACATTTTCAAATAATATTTTATTTTAAATATATATATGTAACTAATATGTTAAATATTGTAATAGTCATTTATTACACTGAACTATATTTCTAAGTTTTTATATTTTAAGGTTAGCCAAATACTTTTCTTTCTAGTTCTTCTTATGAAAATGGGGGAGTCCCTAAAATTTGAGGTGACTTTATATTGGTGCATTTTTAGATCTTTGGGTTTTTG
>NW_007726798.1:114627-140759 GCF_000696425.1 Galeopterus variegatus
CGGTACGGGGGCAACACTGAGGGTTGCGATCCATTGCCGGACACGGAAAAAGACAAAAAGACAAAAAAAACAAACAAACAAAAAAAAAAAAACAAAACACTAATAAACCTTAGGTAGTCTTCTTATTATGAAGGAACTGTTGCCAGTAATAGACTTTCTGGGATAATTTTAATTCTAAATTCAATTGTAAAATTACTTGCAGTAATCAAAGAGGAATATTTTCTAGCCTTGAATGTGTGGGAGTTAATCTTTGTGTTTCTTAGATGACTTGAGATGGTACAGCCAACCTACCTGACCCTCACCAACAGAGGTGCCCTACAAACATTTTATGAATGAATGGTGAGCTATGGCTGTCTGACTTCTGTTTGTCCAAAGCACATGCTTTATTCATGAGGCTCATGAACAGAAGGGGAAAACATAAAACACTGAATGTAGTTAGTAGGATGAGCTTGCTTTTTTTCTCCCTGGGGGTAAAAGATAGTGCACTACTTTGCTGAATAGAGTGTATAAAATGGTTTTCCCAAAGCCAGTTGTCAGTAACACTTCTATTTAGCCCTTCATTCATCTATAGGAGTCTCAATTGAACCTGTTTTGAAATAGTCCTGCTTGTTTCTTATTGGTGGCCTAAAATATGGCCTTGTGTTTTTGTGTTGACAAGTAAGGTTGACCTCATAGAGGAAACATGACCTCTCTTTTCTTTATTTCAGAGGGTTTATTACCTCTCTCTGGAATTTTACATAGGCCGGACTTTACAGAACACCATGATCAACCTTGGACTGCAAAATGCCTGTGATGAGGCCATTTACCAGGTTTATTTCAGAGGGTTTATTACCTCTCTCTGGAATTTTACATAGGCCGAACATTACAGAACACCATGATCAACCTTGGACTGCAAAATGCCTGTGATGAGGCCATTTACCAGGTATGTCGTTCCCTATTTCTCTCATCCTCTCCCTTTAAATTTCAAATTCACTTCAAGAACCTTGGGACATCGCACAAAAGAATATGGTGAAAAATTGTCTCTATGATGTGGGTATTGTTACAAACTATTAGAAGCATGTATAATCTCTGGTTTAAGAGAACAACCAGAAAAAGAAGTTAGAGAACTGGTTGTAACTCATGAGAATTTGTTCTTTTGCAATCAAGTCTTTGACAGTATTCGCCAACAAATTGCATTTTAGAAATTGACATCTGAACAAGCCTTTTAAAAGTACTCGAGTATATGGTATAAGAATCACAAGCTTTGCTTTGGGCTCCTATCTACTTTTTAAGAAACAATCAAAGATTGACTGTTATTCATGCATATATCAAGGCAATATGTAATAATGATAAGCTTTTACAATTCTGTTGTCATGCTTCTCTATTGCTTAATGAGATGTAAAAAACACTTCCTCCTTAAAAGAGGAGCCAAAGGTCTTAACCCTAATGTACTAATTTGCTTTTATGAATATACTTAACTGTTTCTTCGCTGAGCTGCAGGTATCTCCATACCAAAAAAAAATAATCCTTAACCTTTTCAATATGGTTGAAAGGAAGAATGTGCAAATTCTAAATGAAAGACTGTTGAGACTTCTCCTTACCATTGGCCTGGGATTGTCCGCTGATGTGGCCAGCTGCTGGTCACTAAGGGGTGGTGTCCTTCATGTGGGTTAGATAGAATATTTCCTGTGAAAGAACCATGGCAGCCCCCGTCCACTTCCCTTTTCTTTGCTTCTCTTAATATCAGCTGAAAATAATATATCTTTCTTGGAATAGCATATAACCAAGTGGGATGAAGTAACCTGTATCTTACTTGCTCAAGGCTTATATCCTACCTTAAAGTTACATTTTTAGAATTTAAAAAGTCCTGAATGTTAGCACTTGCAGCTGGCTTCATAAGGTCCTCAGTAAACTCTAGTATCCAAGGAGCAAATTCAAAAGCCCCTTCAACAGTGAACAGAAGCAAAACCGTGTTTGAAGTTTCTTAAGACTTAGTTATCAAGATGTATGAGAAAGCAAATTTTGGTGTAATGGTAGGGATCCAGATAGGTGGCTCCATGGAAACTGGGGCATCAACTTTGAGCATAGTTATATCTTATGCATATGTTTTCAAATGCTTAAATTATTTTTCCATTTCAAATACTATCCAATTTCATAGACTACGTGACTTTCAGATGAGAACACAGTTTTTTTGCAATAGGCCATTTTTTAGCCACGCATGGGCTGGATTACCATCTAGTCAACACGGAACAGGTCATTTACCTGGTGCATCAATTTTCTCACTGTAAGATGAGCAATCCAAAGTAATCTCCAGGGCTGCAGAACTCCAGTATGAGTCCACAGTTGTGCTAGCAGACAATGCTGTGAGATCCCCAGCACTTTGGGGCAGGGAGCAGGCTGGCAACTAATCCCTCCCATCCCCAACTTCACAGATGCCCCCTGACCTTCCATAGCCTTTTATCCACCTCAGAGAGAAGTAGAGGATTTTAGCCCCATCCAGCTGGACCCTCAGACTGAGGTTTCCCTGACTATTATCAGACCCCAGGTCTCATGCACAGTGACTCACTAACTGGGTTCAGGTTAACAGCTTTTTTTTTTTTTTCCTTTTTGTCTTTTTTACTGACCGGTAACGGGATCGCAACCCTCGGGATTGCGCCCACACCGGGGACTGGCAACGGGATCGCAACCCTCGGTGTTGCGCCCGCACCGCGCTCAGCCAGTGAGCAGGAACCGGTCTCCACATGGGATCCGAACCCTCGGTGGGAGCGCCACCGCGCTCCCAAGCGGCACACTCTCCAGTGCACCACCGGGCCGGCCCCAGGTTAACAGCTTTTGACTCTACTGAGTAAATATGCTGTGGTCATGAAAAGATGAATTTTAGTCCATCCTGGAAAGTCTAACCTCATACCTTTTGATCATTTTCAAAATCTCTCAGTCTAGTTAATATCAGGTTGGTACTGGACTATTTCTGAGGTTTAACCCTATATAGCACAAAAAAATAAAATAAAATAAAAACTTTAAAAAGTAATAATAGCTAACATTTATTGAGGGATATCTGCCCAGGAATAGTTCTAAATGCTGTGTTTGTATAATCTCACTTAATTCACAACGACCCTGTACCTATGAGGTAGGTACTGTTATCCTTCACATTTTTAAAATAAGAAAAGTGAGGCATAGAGAGTTTGAGTAGCTTGCCCAGAGTCATACAGTAGGGATGTGACAGAGTCAGAAATGGACACTTAGAGCCCACACTCTTCTCCATGCTAAGGCTGCACCACCCCGTAAGTCTGCAGTTTACATCTGCAGTCACCAGCACTGATAGTGGGCACTGGATGGCAGAATGAGCTGCAAGGGAGCCGACACCAGACTGAGTAACAGATAGACCTGGGTGCCTGGCCCAGAGCTTTAGGAATGGCTGTTATCTGTGAAATGGCCTTCATTCATACCTGCATCCAATGCTGTTTTTCTTTCATCTTCAGCTTGGATTGGATATGGAGGAGTTAGAAGAAATTGAAGAAGATGCTGGGCTTGGCAATGGTGGTCTTGGGAGGCTTGCTGGTAAGTAACATTGTGAGTGTGTTAGGTTTTCTGGCCAACTGATACCTTCTCAGATGTGAGTCATGACCATGCTTGGGAGAACCAGACAGGCTTCCTAGAAGAAGTGCAAGTTCTGGCTTGTTTTAGATGTATTAGTTCTTGAGTGTGTACTGTGGTTTGGGCAATTCTAGACAAACAGTCAAAAACAGAACTTGAAGAAAAGAGACATTGCTCAAAACCCTTAGAGACATTGCTTAAAACCCCAAAGTTAACCAGATCCTTCCTGTGCACTTAAAGGTTTCCAAAGCGTCCCCTTTACTTCACTATTGTTTGTTCATAACTGCTCAATTCACATACTTGTGTGGTATGACCTAACTTGTTTAACCCATGTCTTGCCTTGAGCACTTAACAGTTTGCTTTTTGATTGACTAATGGGCAATGATACACTTATATTTTTGGTATGATTTAATTAATTAATATCTTTGTGTGTGTGTGTGTGGATGCAATAGAAGTTTTTGCTTTATCCAGGCAATGATTTTTCAGCAAATATAGAGAAAAACATTAAATATACAATACCAGCTCCATTAAATTAAAAATATGCACCCCTATGACCAAGCAGTTCTACTTCTTGACATCTACCCTAGGGAAACACTCAAACATGTGACCAAGAATATATGTGAAAAAAAACTTACAGTGTTATTTGTAAAAGCAAAATACTAAAAATAACCTAAATGTCCATCGTTAGCAGAGTGCCTAAATAAGTGCTGAAACATCTGTATTACAGAAAAATATGCAGCAGCCTAAAAGAATGATATTGATCTATATGTACTTCCCTGGATAGATCTCCAAGTTATAAAAGTCAAGTTCCATTTAAAGCCATACAATGTGATACCATTTATGTTTTTTAAAAATTAGCTATTTTCTGTGAGTGTGTATATATTTTATACATATGTATTACATATTCTAGAAAGTATATATATATATGTATATATATATACACACACACACACACACACACACACACACACACACAAGATCTGAAATTTTAAATACTAAACTGCTCCTGGTGATCCTCCTCTAGGGCAAAGTGCAAATTGGGGATGGCAATTAAAGGGGATGCTAGCATTTTAATTTTTTTGTTGGTAACATTTTAAATTTTTTTAAAGGAGGATATATTAATGTATTACTTGTGAAATTTAAATTTAATAATACAAATGTACTACCACAAATGTATCAGATTATACTCTATGAAAAATGAATATCTATTTCTTTTCTTTTAGAAATGGTTCAAAAATCTCTTAATTTTGCATACATATGTTCAAGTTACTAGAAAGCCATTTGCATCTGTCTCATATTTAATCCTTACTACATTAGTTTTAGTGTGTTAACATTGCCATTAGTAATAAAGAAAAAACAAACAAACAAAAAAAAACACAAAAAAACCACTGTGGGATAATTGCCACCTTCTTGTGAAGTTAATCATCACACAATTTAGTAGGGTTTCCATGGGACTGTAGGAAGTCCAGCAGTGCAAATGGAATTCACATCTAAGAATGAGAACCTTCTATGTGAGACCATCAGTGTTTGTTGGCTGGGTTAACCTCTCTCTGTGTCTGACATTAATGTCCTTGCTCTTTTAGTTGACTGATAAGGTCAAAGAGAGTAGAAAATGATCGTATAACTTCGTATAATGTATGCTATACGAAGTTATTACGCATGACAGTCACCCAGGTACCAAATGTTAGTCTCACCTTTGACTTGTTCCTGTATACCACATTCAACAGGTTGCCAAATTCTGTTGATTTCTGCAGGTTCCTATATTTATTTCATTCTTTATACATCTTTGTATATTATTTCTATAGTATACTATTTTCTATAGTATTAATTTCTTACTATTAAAAAATCAATACCCTTTGTGCAGCAGTCTCTGTGCTTTAAAATACAAATGTGGTTTCTCAGAGAAAAACATTTTGTCTCTGCCATGTTTGTTAGGAAAACACTTGAAATTTAGACTAAGCTTAATGACTCTGCCTTTCACCGTTGCTATTTAATTCAGCCTGCTTCTTGGACTCCATGGCAACCCTGGGACTTGCAGCCTATGGATATGGCATCCGATACGAATATGGGATCTTTAATCAGAAGATCCGAGATGGATGGCAGGTATGTGAGCCATCTTTCAGTGGATACTGTCAGTCTTCCCCCTATGGAATGTGAGTTCCCTAAGAGCAGAAAGCCTGCCAGTATCACTCACCACTCGATCTGTAAAACCTAGCACAGTGCCTGACTCACAAGGGTGCTTGGGAAATATCCACCACTGACTGCCTGAATGTGAATTACCTACAGTGTGTGATGTTCACTGTCTGCAGCATGCTAAATGGAGGAGCTCATCTTCTGACTCATGATCTCCCCCAGTACCTTTGATGGTAGGAAGCATGTTACCATTTTGTAGGTGAGAGAACTGAGTCTCTTAAGAAGTGAAGTTACCTCAGATTACAGTGCTGGGAAATATGTGTCTGTATCCCCAGATTTCTAGGTCCATCCTTAGTATTCTCTTCTACACTCAGTCTTGCCTCCTTAACATGCCTATCTTACAAGATACATCAGCTAAGTGTCCTAATTTTTTATAAGATAAAATCAAGCAATCTTGTTAACTGGCATGACAAACAAATCTGGCTCATATTTAATATTACAAGTATAATTATGTTGCTCCATTCAAATTTGCACAAAATCCATCCAAATGACTCTAGTTTTACTTGTATATAAGCAAACCAAATTCTAAGGCATTTGTTTCTTCTACCCCTGGTAATTCTTTGAGTCTACAACCAGCCTAGTGTGGATAGTTTCCCCTGACACTATCTTTGTCACACACACACACTCACAACATTGACAAAAAGACACGTCTTAGATTTCCAAGAAGCCTGAGCTCTCTGAGCCCCTCCCACACTTCCGAGACTGAGTCTAGTAGAAGAATGCTCAGGTGGGGGGACCTGGTCTGGAGCTGATGCCAGGGGAAAGGAAGGATTTTCCTATGAGAATAAGTTTAGTGTCATTGCTGTGCTCTTTCCCTCCCCCAGGTATTTGGACACTGTTTAGGCCAAGGAAAAAAGGAACTAAAAGATTTGGTATGATGAGAAAATGTGCCAAAGAAAAAGGCTCAGAAGGAGAATATTGGAAACATATTAAAAGACAAACTTCTAAATTTTGCTAAGGACCAGTGCTGTGTGTCTTCAGCCACCCTAAATGAATAAAAACTAGGACGCAGCATGGTGTATAAGAAAAGCCTGGGCCCTAATATCTAATTTGAGAACTAATTTTAACCCACTAGTCTTATAAGGTATATCATCTCAATTAGGTTACCTAACTTCTCTGAGCCTCAGTTTTCTCATCTGCAAAATGGAGATACCAACTTCACAAATTTTTTAATGAAAATATGCAAATAAGTGGCATACGAATAGGCACTCAATAAAAATTTAGTTTTGCCTAACCTCTGAGCCTCAGTTTTCTCATCTGCAAAATGGAGATACCAACTTCACAAATTTTTTTATGAAAATATGCAAATAAGTGGCATACGAATAGGCACTCAATAAAAATTTAGTTTTGCCTAAGAAAAGGAGGATAATTTAATAAATTATGGTATTCTGTAATAAAATATTAACATAGCTGTTAATATTATATTTTTGATTAATTTTAATAAGATAGGAAATCATACATGTTAGCTGAAAAAAAAAAAGACACAGAATTATATGGATGGTATGACCTCAACTATCCCTCCCTAGCAGGCTGGAAAGAAAAAGGAAAAGTGCTAGAAAAAAATACATGAAGAAATTATCTGTTGGGAGATGGAATTATAGGTGACCTTACAATCTCCTATTTATTCTTCTACATGTCTCATATGTCATAAGAATTGTATATTTTATAATCATAAAAAGTTATAAAAATGAAAGAATTGGTTCCCTTCCCCAATGAAGTAATCTAGAGTTCCATGATAAGAGCATAGCTTAAGCAGCATTTCCAATACAACCAACATTTTGATACTACCTGACCAAGAAAGTGTACTGTGTGGTACTCCCTATATCCCAGAATGCTAAAGAATTTCGTTTCTTATCTTTTATCTACTATTGTGTGAAAGATTTCAAAGAAACTCAGCAAATCCATCTCAAAAAAATTTTTTTCTCAAGTGCATTTTTTCCCAAAATTTAATGAAAGGTTACTCTCAATCGCAACTATCTTTGCTCCTTTTAAATGGCCTTTATTCCAGCAAACTACGCCTTTCTCTCCTATCAAACCAAGGAAATATAATGGCTTTTGCTAATTCAAAATATTCCAAAGCTAGCTTCATTAACCATCATCACTTCTTTAATTATATTATGACTCAAAATTGAATCAGAAGGACATATAATTTTACTTGTCACCTCCATTATTTACTGGAATAGGATTTTAAAAGGCAAACATAACATATATCATACCATGAAAAGAAACTATTCCCATAAAATACAGAAAGCCTCTGCCAGGGAAGCAGCAGTGCTCTTTAGAGTCTGGGCATGCCCCCTACTCACAGACATAATGCTCTTAGATGGCAGAGATGCACAGGCTAGGAAAACTTCCCAGCTGGGGAGATTCTTAAAGGCTGGTGCACTTTTAATTTTGAGTCTCTTCAAGGAAGATTTGTAGTAATAGAGTGTTCATCGTGAACCCCCCTGAGGAAAATGATCATATTTTTAAAATTCTAGACTTACCATGAACTCTAATGGGGATGGTTGAAACCTTATTGGTAAAGGTCCTCTATGAAAATAACAGCCCTGGGGGGAAGTGGGGAAAGGCGATTTCAAGAACCTCACGTAAAAGTTTAACAATCACACCAAAGTCCTGGGCAGAAGGGCACTCACTCTATGTATCTCAGAGTTGAATCAAGCAGTGTCTGCTGGAGCTCTTTTCTCTCTTCTTAGAACCTGTGCCAAGCCTTGGGGATGCACATTCACATCCCCAAGCAAGCTTCTAGTTATCATTGCTGAATCCTCGGTATTCCCCAGAAACATTTTTCAATTATTTGTATCATCAGAAAGCAAGGTTTGTTGACTCTGCTGATGTTTGTTCACTGGCTCTTCTTGTACTCTATTCCACCATTGAGGGGAAAAGCATTTCTTAGAATTCAGTCACTGGCAGAGCCCCCTGAGCTGGCCTCTACTTCACTGCTGGCTCACAGTGAGTAATTCCTCCAGGGAGAGGCCAGGTCCTGCAGCCACCCCCAACCCAGTTGGCTCTTTCACTCCACAGAGCCACACTGGCTTTGTGTCAGCCCCGTGTAGCCTGCGGTCACCCCACAGCTAGATGTGTGAAACACATCTGAGAGCCCACCTGGATGTAAATGAAAACTCTTCTTCCATCCTGCCCCCACCCCAGCCCCAGTTCATACAGTGCAGCATGTTAGTGCATTCAGGGGTCACTGGCTACACGGATCTCTAAATTTACGGACGAATTTGTTAATTCATTGGAAGAAAGCAAGGTAGACACCCTGCAGCTTTTGTGGATTTGGTGCAGGCAGCAAGGGGCAATTCCCTTTCCCCTCAGATCTGCTCAGACTAGCTTGTGGTTATGAAATACTTACTTTCAATTTGCCTTAAAAACAAGCCTTGTAAAATTGAGGGAATGATTAACTGATCCTCTGCCGAATCAGTGAGAGACTCAAAATAAAGAAGAGCAAGCAAACGTGATCTCCTACAGAACTTGTTAACCCCACGAATTTAAAACCAGCCATTATTTGGCAGGGAAAAATTAAGCCAACATGTGATGGCATTAAGACTAATCAACTGACAAGTCCCTTGTCACTTAAGACTTTGCACCCTCAAAAGAGCAAATGCACCCCCTGACTTCCATAGGAGTCAGGGAGTGGACCTATGGTGGGAAGTCAAGAGTCCACCCTCTCCTATATGAGCATTTCAAGCTTCCTGAGGGCAGAACAGCATATGATCCTGCTGCATTTCTCAGCAGAAAATGTGTCATTGGTTCTCCCATACACATGATTTTCAAGAGGAAAACTGTTTCTGTCTTATTATCTTCCTGTTTCATGCAATACCTTCAGATGTGTTTTACAACATCCCTGAGTGCTGAAATGAGGCAAACAGGCCTGGTTCTTTCCTGCTACAGGAAGCAGTGTTCACATTGATTTTAAAACCCAAAACCTGCCCTTGCCTTAGTGCAGCATAAAGTATTTTGTAAGTCAAGATGTTTTGCTCCTTTGTTGATATCATTTATTTGTTGCAGTTTCTAGTTATTAACACAAGTTCATGAACTCAAGCTTCTCATCAACTGGTAAACATTAAACGTTTTCTTGTTAAATTTTTTTTTCTCTTTATGACTGGGATATGAGAAGTTAAGTTTTAAATTCTGAATTACATAATTACAATTATTGACTTCATATTACCTTGTAGCTCCTGCCTGCTCTTTGTGTGGTCTGGGGACCAGCAGCACTAGGAGCCTCTGGGAACTTGTTAGAAATGCAGAATTTCAGACTCCTCCCCAGACCTACTGAGAATCTGCATTTTAACAAGATGCAATTTCATCAAGTCTATCTCCAGCCTTCCCTAGGCTTCATCCAGCATCTGACACCTCCTCCTGCTTCCAGATGCTCTCTAACTCCCAGCTCTTCTACTTAAAAATGTTGTTTCTATGAATCCCCTCTTCATTCATCATTATGCGCAACATACTGGCTTTCTTGATATAAAGCCATGATCGATGTTTGAATAAATGAATGTGTATTTGCTTGTCTGGCCATTGACATTAATGTTTTGTCTAATGTCTCAAAAGATAGTAACTTTGTTTATTTGTATCTCTTCACAGTCTGCCTGGGGAAGGCACTGAACTCATTTTTAGGTGATCATGAAATGTCCTGCATTGTGTCATAATTCTTAAGCACTATGTTCTAAGACTAAAAGCTGAGTTTTCTAAGAGTTGAGGATGAGGAATCAAATAAGTAAATAACTGTATCTGGGATAATCTTATTGAAAAGGATACTGTATCCCCTTCTCTTTCTTGCCAGAACACAATTCCATTTTTTAATATATATTTTAAAGGCTTCACTAATAATATATTTACTTTAAGATTAGATCTCCCTAAAACGTGTTTTGTTGTTCTAATTTTGGTGTTTTTTGTTTGTTTGTTGCAAATCAAAATTCGTTTGATGTCCACAATACCCTAAATAAAAACTATGGTTTTAAAATGTTTTGTAAGGAATATTTTGTTATAAATTAACATAAATACATGGGAAAATGTTGAAATCATCATAAATTCCTTACCTCTTAGTATATATTATTTTCAAAATAAACCATAATTTATAGTTCATTATCAAATCAAAATTACATAAGGATTAAGTTAAATAAAGAGTACAAAATGTAGTAGGTTTCTGTACCTATACTGAAATAAGCTTTAAGGGAGCATTCTATTAGTTACATGTCCTAACCAATTCTATATGTTCTAGGCACAAGAATCTTAACTAAAACCATCATGTAGGTATTCAACAATAAACATGCCTGGAGGGCCTCTCTTTTTAACTCAGGCTGGACAATTGATTCACAGGCTCTGGAACACACAGACCTAAGGTCAAATCTTAACTCTACCATTTATTGTCTGTGTGATCTTAAGCAGTTACTATTTCCTTATCTTTAAAAAAGAGGAAATCATAGTTACCTCCTATACGGTTGCTGTGAAGATTAAATACAACAATACATATAACATTTAGAGCACTGTTAGCAAGTATTGTTGATTTAGGCTGGAAGACTATATAACAAAAATGAATCAAGATTTCTGGAACCAACACTCTTTCTTGCCGAAACAGTATTCCTGAGTTGTTTCAGTTAAAGATACTTTTTTGTGATATAATTGAAGGGCTAGGTCCACTTCTCCTGAAAAATAAACTCTAAGGCATATCCTTTTTGCAGATAGAGGAGGCAGACGATTGGCTCAGGCATGGAAACCCCTGGGAGAAGTCCCGCCCTGAGTTCATGCTGCCTGTGCACTTCTACGGGAAGGTAGAGCACACCGAGACGGGGACCAAGTGGATCGACACCCAGGTATCCAGAGTGTGCTCATGACAAGCATTCTGTACAGGCTAGTACAAAGGATAGTACATAGAGTACGTAACACACAGTATCATGTGTACATGGTATCGAGTAGAGCATGTTGTGTATTGAATAATAGAGTATATTTGTATAAATGAATCTGTTACTCCTCTTAGTACAATACACTTGTTTTGGAGACAAGGGATCTGAGACCAAGAGAGAAGTGACTTCTCCAAGGTCAAGTGACTTGCCAGGGTCATTTTGCAATCAGCTTTATCAGAGATAATCAGTTCTATAATACCCAGCATGCTTAGCTCTCCAGTTTATTTATATAAAGTTGTGGATAGCAAAACTGGGTATATTTAAATGTCATTCCTCACCCCACCACCATATACATTTACTTACAGCTTCTCAGAGATAAATATTTTAATACAGAAGTATTTATTCAAAGGATTACCCAAAGTCTTATTCATTGTAAAGTCAGAAAAATAATGCAAAAATTCCAACTGTACTCTGTTATTTTGTGCCAAATCACTTTATAGGAATAATGCTGGTGCCAACGTAAGTGTACGTACTTCCTGGGCGTGTACTTATCCTGCCACTAGATTTGACTATTACCCTGTCACTGGACACTGGCACTCCCAGTGGTGGTTTGTGCTTTGCTGTCTTCATACGTCCTAACAAATAACCCCAGTTAAGTACTGGACCGCACTGCCCAGTCTTTGGAGGCTTCACTTGAGTTATTTGCTTAATAAATATGGTCTCAGGGCTAGAAATGATTTATCACTGGCCATTCTTTAAAAACTTAAAGTGGTAAAGACTGAGTAAATGATGTTCTTATATTTGAATATCGGCAGTAAAATTCAGTATTGTAATGCAAAATGTGATTGGTTTGTGGATTATTCTCTGTGAATAAATGCTTCATTTTACCTTAAAAGAGCCAAGACCCATTTTACAGCTGATTTTTTTTTTTTTTTTTGAACTGCTGGTTTATTATGTAGAGCTATTCACAGTTCAGAAAAGTAAGATATTTTAAAAACTATTTTCGATCCGAACTTAAATTTATTTAGTATATGGAATAATGGATTAGAAGTTGAAATAGGTAACTAAGTATAATGGTATAAGGATGTAACTCATACTGTGATAAGTTCTTGTTTTGGATTTTCTTGGTTTTGTTTTTCATTTTGGTTCAACAGTAAACCACAGTCTAAGTTGCACTCGGTTACAGTAAGTATAATCAGGAGAAATGCAAACAAATCAGTCGTTAATACACCCAAAGAATTCACACATGTATTTGGTATTAAACTAGCAAGTATTTGGTATAGATTTTGGTGCCTAAAACTTCATCAGTGGCTTCCGATCTGTCTAAAAGTATGCAGTTTACACAATCAATCCTGGGAGCATTCTGTTTACACTGTGGATCCCACTACTGAGCTAACGTGTATTTAAAAAGCACCTCTAGGGCCGGCCCGGTGGCGCACTGCTACAGTGCGCTGCTTGGGAGTGCGGTGGCGCTCCCGCCGAGGGTTCGGATCCCACATACAGACCGGTTCCCGCTCACTGGCTGAGCGAGGTGTGGGAGCAACACCGAGGGTTGCGATCCCGTTGCCGGTCCCGGTCCAGTACGGGCGCGACACTGAGGGTTGCGATCCATTGCCGGACACGAAAAAAGACAAAAAGGAAAAAAAAAAATAAAAAGCACCTCTAGATATTTTCATCATATATCCAGAAATTCAGTTAGAGAGAGTATGTGTTTCTGTGCCCACAGAAACAAGGTTATTGGGCAGAGGTAATATCAGTGAAGTGACCCAAGCTATGCAGGACTTCATGGATTAAAGCCATCCCCTGAATCCGGCCCAGATTTGTATCTAGTGAGGTCAGAGAGCATGAGGCCAGACATGCTCTGTGCATGCATGGTATGGCTTCCAGTAAACTGAAATGACCCGTTGTTGTCCTCCAAGACACAGACACCAGAAAGAGTATGAAAGGTAAAGGGGAAAGGGAGCAAGAGGAGGGGAGGGGTCTTCCGACTATGACGCAGGTGTGCTACCTGTGAAAGAAGGGAGGGAAGGAGGATTCTCAGGGAGAGCCTCACACTGCAGCACAGGCCTGAGCAAGTGGCCAGGCATATGCTTTAGCACTCCAGCCACCTGGAGCATCCTGGAGAGAGCTCTGAGGGGACATATTCTCTCTGAAGTTCTCTGAAAGGAGATCTGAGCTGCACACTTCCTGGGCTGCCTCAATTATGCTTTAGGGGTCAGAAAGATTAATCTTGTTTGAATCCAGACACAGTCCCACTCTGTAAATGACTTTTCCTGATTGATCACAATTTGCTTTGAAAATCTCCAGAGACCTTTATTTCTGAGTGAAAGATATTCAAGTAAGGGTGATTTATTACTTCGAGGTCATGATGATCATGAAAGCATGCCTGAATATATGTGATTGATGTGGACTATAATGCTTCATTTATTCATAATTCAGCAGACCAAATTAAAGAGAGGTGTGTTTAGGTTTCAAACCTGCCATGACTGTGACCTTGGTCAAGTCACTTCTGTCTCAGCTTCAGCCCCTCGTGTCCAAAATGAGTGGGTTACATAAATATCTGGCATCCTCCAATTCAATTATTCTGTCATTCTCCTTCACTAGAACTTGACTCTGATGAGGCAGAGAATAAAAATGAGTCATTTCTCACATAAATTTTAAATGCACTGTGAAACATAGTTCACTTTCCTGTTCTTCTCTATTTCAATGACTGTCACAAATATTGAGCTAGATTTTCCAAAGTTCATCTCTTAGACCCAATTCAGCTAATTATCAGATGATTTGGCAGATCACTATAGGAATCACTAAAATAACTCTTTATGCAACTTCAAAAAATCTAGCTTAGCATTTTAAATGTCTCATGTGATGTTCTATCTCCATAAATTTCCTGTTCCATTGATTTTCACCATATTAGAAATCAGATCACCCTACACAAAACGTATCCTAATTGCTATTTTTGGGTGGGTATAGATTCACATTTGTCACTTTGCTTGCATATCATATTTTACTATTAGAGCAATGGCTTGATCTAAAACACAAATGATAAACTTTTTCTAATACTATGGCATTCCATTCCATTGCATCTGTATCAGGGCAAAGGGTACATGGGAGGTCAACATGGAAATGCTATAAAAGACCATCAGTCTAGATGGCTCCAGCCATCCAGATTGTTCCAGTTGGTAGAGAAACCACATGGCCTGTAAAACCACCTCCAGCCCTGGTGTTACCGGGCAGCGGTTCCAGGTTCTTGGTCTATTTGTGAAAGGAAAATCTGTCACGGATCGGTAAAAGGAACAGAAGAGAGTGACAGAGAAATGGATCATAATGAGGCTTTATTACCAAGCAAAGGTACACACCAAAGAAGTGTGCAGGCATGTCCCCCAGATTCTTAGGGGGAGGGTTTATATGCTGTTCTGGGATGAGATGTTTCTCTGTCTTAACTAAGAGGAGGAATATTCGGCTGTGGGGGAAGATCTAGAGTAATTAAGGCCTCACAGGCCGAGGCGAGGTTGCATCAGCTTCCTGTCAAGCATCCCTGAGTTTCTGAAGTTTCTGGTCATTCTCTTAACTTTGGCTGATCCAGTCTGAATATTTATGAGCAGCCTCTCTGGGACACGTCCCTATTCTGTCCTGCTTCACCGGGACCCTCTTCTTGGCTTGCATCCTTACACCAGGATAGATCCCATTGCAGTCTCTGAGCCCGTTGTCCAACCTACATCATCACACTTGGGAAACAGTGAGCAGATGCTTCTGTTTCATCCCACAGGTGGTCCTGGCTCTGCCATATGACACCCCAGTGCCTGGGTATATGAATAACACCGTCAACACCATGCGCCTCTGGTCTGCTCGGGCACCAAATGACTTTAACCTCAGAGACTGTGAGTACAGCACTTTTTGATCACAAGTTAGGACCAAATTGGACTTGCGAAAATAGCCTTTAGTTTCTGATCTGAGCTCTTCAGTGACTAAGCAGGCATCATGTGCAGCAAATAGGGAGGACATTTTTAAAGCAGTCCTTTAGTATGGCCTTCTCAGACTCTCATGTGAAGCCCAGCATGAAGGTTTGTTGAAATCTTTTTGGATTTTTAGGAATTTTAGGAATCCCACATGGCATGCAGCAAGCATCAGGTGAGATCGAGGGGCTTCCAACAACAATGGCTGGCTTGTCTATTTATTGTTTTTCTAACGTTCCCCTCAGTTAATGTTGGTGACTACATTCAGGCTGTGCTGGACCGGAACCTGGCCGAGAACATCTCCCGGGTCCTCTATCCCAATGATAACGTGAGTAACCAAGCTTGCTTTCTCAGTGGCGACAGAACCAAGTCCTTTTACAAAAGCCTATTCAGTAACCCTATAAAACACAATGTTCATTTTTTTTTTCATGTGCAGAATAAGCTCCATATCTCTTCCTGAATTACAACCAAGTGAGGAAAACAAATTTTCAGAATTCGTGAAATCAGAATTGGTGTTTTGGCCTTGATTAGTGACCCCATCATTAATTGGGAAGGCTCTGCATTTGTACTTGTATTTGCATTTGTATTTGTTGTAGTTGTATTTCAAAACCTGAATATAAAACATGAGCTGGATCATGGGTACAGCACTAGCTCCTTTCCAGACAGAAATTTCATGTGCAACGTCAGAAGTCCCTGTGATTTCCTGCCTGGCTCTTCCCTCACTCACTGGGCTCTTCCTGGCCCTCTGCCCCCAGGCTGGTTGGGGTGATGGACCTCGGAGCAGGCCTATAAACAAACACCTGTCTCTTCTGCCACTTACTTGTATCTTTAAACTTTTTCTTACAAATGATTATCCTAATTTTATTCTAAAAATAGCTCAGTTTTTAAAAACTTGGAACTGGATCTCAGATGACTGCTATGGATTCTTGGTTGGTTTGAATATAAGCGACTCTAATTTCTCCAATGGGTAAAATCATACTCTTGATGCAGTAATGATTTTTTCTAAAGTTAACCTCAGAAGCAATCAAACTAGTATTCTGCTTTACAAAGATGGCAGAAAACAAGGATCTTGGGGACTAGGACATAAATAGTCCCTAGGACCAGATATCCACTTGGTGTTAAGCCACAGCCTCTAAGAGGGGAGTAGGATTATGTGGATTTTCAGGAACCTGATGGTACATGTTATTTGGGGAAAATATTGTGACTTCAGTACATTTCAGAGAAATCAATAACCCCATAGCAAAATGTTATTCTGTTTCATGGTCAACATAAGAATTTTCCAAGTTTGGGACTACACTGCCTGGCCAAACCCAGGCCTTCAGGATTGTATAACTGGAAGGTGCTTGAAATCCATCTTCCTATCTTCAGTAAGGACCAAACCTAACTCTACTTGGAAATAAGCATCTGCAGTAATTGACAACATATTCTAAGTAAGCATGGGGTAAAAAGTTGACCAGATTTGTTGGGTAAAAGGTAGCTCTCTGGATTATGTTTTTTTAAGAATGAGTTGATAAATCATTTTCATTCTGCAGTTACAAAAACAAATTCATTCTCTCTCCTCAACCTGGCCATAGCCCTAACCCAGGCATTAGTCTCCCTTCCAAGGATCTTGCACCTGCCCTCACCCTGCAACTAGTGAGAAACTTTGTTTTTCCTGGAGTTCGGCCTTCTTCTCTCAACCAAATTCAGAACACAAGCAGATAATATTAATTCTACCAGAGTTAATTATTAATATTAATTAATCTGATCAGAACTACACTATACTTTTCACCAACACTGAAAACTAGAAGACAAAAAAAAAAAAATCTGAGGGTTCCATATCCAGGCAAATAATCACTATGAGGGCAGAATAAAGATGTTTTCTGATGTGTAAGGTGGCTAAAAAATTGACCGTGCACACACTTTTTCCCAGGAGACCCTGGAAGTGTGTGTACTCCCAATGAAGGGGAGTAAACCAAGAAAGAGAAAGACATGGGATCCAGAAAACAAGTGACCCCAGACTGTAGATGAGCACAGGGGTCCTCAGAATAACAGGGAAAGAAGATTCTAAGATGACAGTGGAGCAGCAGTCCCAAGGAGCAGCCAACTCAGGAGCGATCCAGAAGAGACTGTTCAAAAAGACTGAGTTAATGGAACACCTAATGTGTTTGAATATAGTGAGAGGAAATTTACACAACTGGGCTAGAATGCAGGATAATTAGGGGAAAGTACTCAGAAAACCAAGTAGGCAAACAAACGAAACAATTATGAACTCCAGGAAAAAAACTTTTTAAGAAAATGAAAAGTAATCATTATAGGAGGACACATGTACACACAAATCAGCTGTCTGTAGCATTTACGTAGTCATAATAATGTAAACACTGATTAAGGAGCCAGTGAAAATTACAGCGTAATTATGTTGAGAGGATTGGGGATGAGAATATGTGTTTGATGGCTCTGATGTATAAACTGAGTTGCTTTTTGGCTCTTCTCCACTACCAGGTCAGGATTTGGCTTTCTTGGGTCTTCTGGCTCAGTTACCACTCATACATCTGTTTTTAAGCTTCTAAAAAGTTGTTGTTTTCTCTCTCCCAGTCTCTTTATCCTTTATCTGTATGCCTTTTTAAAACCCTTTTGCTGTCATTTTGGTGGGGTTCCAGGAAAGAGCAAAGGCTCATGCTTTGGCGTTCCACCTGCCATCTTTCATAAGAAAAATGGGCTTTATCCTCAAAGCTTCCCGGGCAAGAGACACCAGTCACGTTTTTGACCACACCTACAATGGGAACCACTTTCATTCAGTCTCTCTGGCTTGAAGTTTTTTGAAGGGAAGGAGCTAAGATTGAAGCAGGAGTACTTTGTGGTGGCTGCTACCTTGCAAGATATCATCCGACGTTTCAAAGCCTCCAAGTTTGGCTCCACCGAGAGTGCAGGAATTGCATTTGATGCCTTTCCGGATCAGGCAAGTAGTCAGTCTCTGCAGGTGGGGTCCATGGAGGGGCCAGGATTTCCTATCAGCTTTACTGCTCTCTCCCAGTGCTGAACAAGTCGAGTAGGAACAGTGTGCTTCAAGTGTTTCACAGAAGCTGGGCATTTAGCTTGGTGCTTTCCCCAGGCATGTGTGGGACAAGGAAGCCAGAGCCCGGGCCACCAGTCACCTTCACCTTGCTGTCTTTCCCCACTAGGTGGCCATCCAGCTGAATGACACCCACCCTGCACTTGCCATCCCTGAGCTGATGAGGATTTTCGTGGATATTGAAAAATTGCCCTGGTCTAAGGTCTGGACAGTCTGGCTTCTTTTTACTTTAATAAACCAGGATATCGGTAGTTGAAAGACTTTGCCAAAAAGCTTCTTTTTCAGTTTTTCAAAATAAGTTACTGTTGCTAACTTCCAATAGTTAAAGGTATGTTTTGCTCTGATGCTGACATTTCTCCATCCTCAGGGATGTGCTTTACAGGGAGTAAAACTAAAACAAAATAAATACATTCCTAATGTGATGTAGACCAATAGCTGTATTAAGGCTTATATTATGTTTACCGTTTTTGTGTCTAAAAGGATTCTAAATTAAATTCTGTAACCTCAGAAGACAGCTAATTGAAAGTATACCCATAGCTTTGGAATTCAGCATTTTAAACATACCTGCTGAGAGCATTAATTTTTTATTCTACAACCTTTGTGTATTTAATAAATAAAAGACATGTCACAATAGTAGAGATTTATTAGAATGCTGTCTTAAGTTTTATCACACAGTTTCACAAATATCTTCTGCACCTCCTACCCCCAACCCTCCCTCCTCCGCCCCTGAAAAGAAAAGTTCCCATTATCTGGACCACTCAGGAACCTGTTAGAATCAGTGTGTATACACTTAGAATTGTCCTGTTGCAGACAGGCCGAGTTGAGGAAGTGTTTGGCCTGTGTGGTGGGTGTGCACTGCAGGGGAAAGCAGCTGACCCCTCTCTCTGTCAGGCATGGGAGATCACCCAGAAGACCTTCGCATACACTAACCACACAGTGCTGCCAGAAGCCCTGGAGCGCTGGCCAGTGCAGCTGGTGGAGAAGTTGCTTCCTCGACATTTGCAAATCATTTATGAGATAAATCAGAAGCATTTAGATGTAAGTCATTTGAGACATTCTTCCCTTTATGAGAATGAGCTCTTAAGACATTCAGGGTGGCTGCAGTGTTCCCCCTTTCCAAGCATGAGGCCCAAACGTCTTTCAATCATTGATATGACAAGCATACTCAAGTCTGAACAGGGCTCATTAAAAGTGCTAAAATGGAAAGATGGCATCTCCCTAGGGCTAACTCTGCCCCTCTCTGTGAGAGTGAAGTTCTATATTCACTCCATCAAAGATTTTGCTTGGGAAGTGAATACCGTTATTGCTTTAAACCTGAGTGGCCAGCAAGGTCTTTCTCTCCCTTTGGCTAGAGAATTGCAGCTTTGTTTCCTAAAGATGTCGACCGTCTGAGAAGAATGTCTCTGATAGAAGAGGATGGAGGCAAAAGGATCAACATGGCCCATCTCTGCATTGTGGGCTCCCACACTGTGAATGGCGTGGCTAAAATCCACTCAGACATCGTGAAGAAGGAAGTGTGAGCCTCCATTACCGTGGTTGTGGGTCTAACGCTGATCTGTTAATGGAACAATGCTAACAAATGCAGGGTTGCATTTAGCAATGAGGAAAGGCCTGTTACAATGTTTAAAAGTATTTTCTTTTATACAAAGAATGCTTCTCTTTAAAAAGAAAGAAAGAAAAGAAAATATGCCATCCTCTCTAAGCCATTCTAATTCTAGACTTAGGAGCCAAAAAAAAAAAAAAATATTCTGCTGAAAGTCTGGTATATATGTCAGTGCCAGGAAGTCAGATGGAGGTGATTAGATTTGGAATTTTTCTTGTAATTATTTTGAATTGCAAATGAATTTCTATTTGGAAAGACAGTCATAGCTGCTGTCAGCCCTTCCCTCCACTTTTATTTAATCTTTGTAAGCCTGCACTTGGCTTCTTTAATGTAACTCCGAACTTTATCTAGCATGCAGGACCCTGGCATTTCAGCCAAATTCAGTGATGTGTTTCTTCCATCTCCAGATTCAAGGACTTCAGTGAGCTAGAACCAGACAAGTTTCAGAATAAAACCAATGGGATCACTCCACGGCGCTGGCTCTTACTCTGCAACCCGGGGCTTGCAGAGCTGATAGCAGAGGTAACTGGGGAGTGCCGAGAGGCATGTGAGTGCCCTTATCCTTAGCAAATCCCATCTGCAGCAGGGCTGGGGCTGGCTTCATCATCGTGTAGCTTGTGCAGTCACACAGAGCTCCATGCCGGGTTTAATTCTCTGCTGTAGCCATCTTAAAATTCTTAAATTTTGAACAAGGGGTGCTGCAAATTATGTAGCTGGTCGTGGCTAACAGTATTCATATGACACATGGGTAGAAGATGGTATACCTATTTAGTAAATGAGGATAACAAAACTCATAAATAACTAATAGAATAACAGGGTTCTTGGTCACCCTTTGGAGTAGATTTCCTGTGTTTAACACTTTAATACCACTAAAACTACACTTAAGATTCTAGCAGCAGTGTTCCTCTCACAGAGAATTATTTCTAGGCTCTTCTGTGAGTGACACCGTTGTGTGTACCATGTATAACTATGCTGTTGTAACTGGGTGAGAGCCACTCACCCCGTCCTCACAGAAACTGCTCATTTGGGCTTGATTTCCACCCCTGAATTAAAGCCACCCCTTCTTTAAATTGAAAGAAAATCGGGGAAGACTACGTGAAAGACTTGAGCCAGCTGACGAAGCTCCACGGCTTCCTGGGTGACGATGTCTTCCTCCGGGAAATAGCCAACGTGAAGCAGGTGAGGCGTGGGGGGCCCTCCCGGCACGCGCTCGGGGGGCTCATACTCCACTCTGTAAAACCTGAGTCAGAAGGGCTGTGCACCGTGCCCTGTCTCAACAGGAGAATAAGCTGAAGTTCTCTCGGTTCCTGGAGAAGGAGTACAAAGTGAAGATTAACCCCTCGTCCATGTTCGACGTCCACGTGAAGAGGATCCACGAGTACAAGCGGCAGCTCCTGAACTGCCTGCACGTGGTCACCATGTACAACCGTGAGCTGGCCCTGCAGCCACCCACAGGCCCCACGGAGGTGGACAGTCTCGCCACCCTGGCCGTCAACTGACTTCTGTCCCATCCACTTCTTTTTCAGGCATTAAGAAAGACCCTAAGAAGTTATTCGTGCCAAGGACAGTTATCATCGGTGGCAAAGTAAGTTGACCCTACTCAGTGGGGACTTGAGGGCTCTAATCTCTTGCCATTTCTCCACTGGGTCACGGCCGCCTTCTGTCACTGTGTTTAACGTTCTTCCCCAAGGCTGCCCCGGGATATCACATGGCCAAAATGATCATAAAGTTGATCACCTCAGTGGCAGATGTGGTGAACAATGACCCCATGGTTGGAAACAAGTTGAAAGTCATCTTCTTGGAGAACTACAGGGTGTCTCTTGCTGAAAAAGGTATACTGTCGTCATTACAAAATGTGTGGGAGCCAGAGCAAATTATAGGGATTACTCAGTAAGGAAAACAGTGTGGCTAACCTCAGGGCACTAGATACTTAAGATAAAAGGTGCCGCTCTTGGGCAGAATGAGGGCCTGAGGCAAGAGCTTTTAAGGTGACCCATCTGACAATGACATTGATGTCCCCACAGTCAGTACCACAGAAGCACATTTCCAAGTGCATTTTCTTCCCAACCAGTGAGAGCTGGGTGCTGGAGGAGGTAGCCTGAGGTTTTGGCATGATGCAAACCTGCTCTACAAAAGAGAGGACAGGTCTTCAGTTCCTAGCCCCACTTCTGCAAGAGAACACAAACTCACCAGTCCCCAGATGTTCCTCTGGTCCCTGCAGGGAAGAAAGGGCTGTCATTTGTTCATGGAGCAATAGGAAATGAGGGCAGATGTCAGGCTGCCAAAGCACAAGTCCTAGATGTGCCTTGTATGGGCACTGGGGCATCTGGCATGGAGTTCCCAAGGGGGACAGCAAGGATGGCAAGAATGTCCCTTTCAATGTCCCTTTCTCTGCCACTGAGACCTTTGTCCATTTGCATCACATGCTTACAAAGCACCATCCACATGCAAATGCCAAATGTATGTTCACCCACTTCCCAAATTGGAAAGATAGAAGGAAGCTTTCTCTTTTCTGTGGTATTTTTGGGTCCCCTAGTGGTACTGTTTAAGAAATGTCTGCATAAAGAGAAAAGAGCTAAGTCCTTAGATCTAATCCATGAATAAGCTCTCCTAGTAAAGCAGAGAAGTGGCCCTGACCTTTGTGGTGACAAGAAGGGCTTCAGGCAGCTCTATCTGTGTGTAAATCAGCCTGAAAGGTTAAAGGCTTGATGTCCAGCCCCTGGCACACTTCAATTGCACATGGCTTAATTTCCTGCAGTGAGTGGAAGGAGGGAGGTGAGAAGAGGAAGGAATGCAGAAAATCCACTCCCCTCGTGTTGCAAAAGAGCAGAAAGGAGAGATGCTCTGAATTTTATGGATCTAGAAAGAGAAGTTTCAAAATATTTTATAAAGCAGAAGAAATAAAAATAAAGCCAAAACAAAAATTGGAAAGGAGAAAGGGACAACAGAAAAGTAGTATCAATGTTTATAGCACAAAGCCAGTAGATACTCCTTAAAGTTTACAGACCAAGAAAGAGTAGTATACGCATAAAGTTATGTAGCACATCAACAGTGCACCACAGTGGTTGGCCGAGTCAAGGGGAAAGAGTAAGATCTGCCTTCTATACCACTTAACGTTTGTCTTGATGTGCATGTATTACTTGCGTGATCAGAACAGGCCAGCTAGACAAACGCTCACATATAAGAAGATTTAGAGAGACAGTCACTCATTTTAACTTGGCTTTCTTGCAGTCATTCCAGCCACAGATCTGTCAGAGCAGATCTCCACTGCAGGCACTGAAGCCTCAGGGACAGGCAACATGAAGTTCATGCTGAATGGGGCCCTGACCATCGGGACCATGGATGGGGCCAATGTGGAAATGGCAGAGGAAGCTGGGGAAGAGAACCTGTTCATCTTTGGCATGAGGGTCGATGATGTGGCTGCTTTGGACAAGAAAGGGTGAGAGAGCAGCTCTTTATTGGTCGGGTCATCCCCAGGAGGGTCCATGATCTCAGAGGGCATCCTGCCCACACAGGTACCCATGGAGGCTGGGTCACATGAGATGTGGCAGCATAGCATCTGCCATGAGGAGTCAGGGCAGCCTCCTGGCCACAGATCAAGTCTTACTAAACCCAGCAAGTAAAAATAAAGGGAGCTCAGACACAGGTACATGGAGTAGTTGCTCTTTGTTATCAGCCATTGCAGAGCTGGCCTCAGTGAGCTACTCAGTTCTCTGCATCTGTGATTTTTACTTTGATCAAAAGATGAACCAGTTTCTAGTTGGAAGTTTTTGCCTATAATTTAAACCATTTTCTAGTGCTCCTCTAAGATCTCAAAGAGATGGACTAAAATTGGAAAAGAATAGCCATGGATGTACAGAAGCACTCGGGAACACTTGTTTTCACTTAATATCTAGATAGATTTGTTTGCCTGAGTTCAGGAATGAAAGAAAAAAAAAGTACTGTCCAAAGGACCTATGGGAATCACAAAATTTAGAGAGTGCTAAATATACTTCCTAACCCTGGGAAGTAATTTTCACTCAGTAGCAACAAATTTTGAGAACCTGTGGATCTCAAAAAGCAACTGGTCCACTTAATACAAAGCTTGTTTAGAGCCATAAAGTCTGCACTGAAACAGAGCTTCTGTGTTTCTACCAGATTAGACTATTGCTCTGTGACCATATTTTCATTATCTACTGTTATTAGAGTCTTTGGTTACTAGGAACAAATCAAATTTAGAATGGAAAATAAACTTGAGGAAAATTTATCTAGTAAAAATGTGTCTATACCCATGCTGAAATCTACAATGGCTTCTATAAATGCTAGTATTTCTGAATGCATTTTTCACAGCTAAATGCAGTGTCTCGTGTGCTGTTAAGGGCCTTTAACAAAACACTAAAGGCAGTGTCTAGTATGTTGTTACGGCCTTTTTCTTATCACCCACCCACCCCTACCCCACAGGTACAAGGCAAAAGAATATTACGAGGCAATTCCTGAGCTGAAGCTGGTCATTGATCAGATTGACAATGGCTTCTTTTCTCCCAAGCAGCCTGACCTCTTCAAAGACATCATCAACATGCTATTTTATCATGACAGGTGAGTTCCCACAAGGAGAGGGTGCTATTTGAGCTGTGAAAAGGGGACAAAAACATCTTAAACCAACTACAACCCACTCATGTAGATTAGCATAGATCTGGGATCTGATCAGATAACCCAGTCTTGGGGGAAAAAAGATATTCTCTGCCAATGATGCAGTAAGGTTTAAAAATAAGACCCACAAATCTGGTATTCTTTTTCTCCATCCACTGATATACCCAACTTTCAAATGCATCCATATGATGACATTCTTACATGTGGGAAGAACCATAAAAAGGTTGAGGGCTGATTAAAATTCTTGTGAACAGAAATATGAATTTGGTAAGCTAGCCATGCCTGACATTTAGCAAAAGAAAATTTCAAATGGAATTTTAGAATGCATCTGTTAATGAAGCTTTTTCTTGTTTTTTGTTTGTTTGTTTTTTCCTTCTAATTAACAAAAATAAACAGATTTAAGGTCTTTGCAGACTACGAAGCCTATGTCAAGTGTCAAGAAAAAGTCAGTCAGCTGTACATGGTAAGTTGCAGAGATTTATAAAAGAAACAAATTTACTATGATTAACTACAATTTTTGTTTCTTTTTATTAAATCTAAATAGCAGGGCCCTACTACCAATCAAAAAAAAAAAGAAAGTGAAGCAATTGTCCAGCTTATTCTGATCAAAACTTGACTTTTCCCATGTTTGGGCAAAGGTTGGGATTTGCCATTTCAGTAGCAGTTAAATGTTTAATTCACAAGTGAAAAATCAAGTATTAAATTTTGTAATATCCAAATAAAAAAATGACAAATAGTTCAATATTTATGGAGCACCCACCCTGTAGCAGGTATATGCTGGAAGCTAAGGATGGAAAGCCTCAGAGAGGCACTGGGACTCCTCCCCTGCCAGGCACTGTGCTGGGCTCTGAGAACACGGCGTGAACAAGGTCAGGTTCTTTCTTTTCTTCCTTCAAGGAGCCTGCTCAGTGCCGGGGTTCTTAACCTGAGGCACACATCAGAGTCACCAGCACAGCTCTTTCACAGTACAGAGGCCAGTCCCCTAACCACCCCACCCACCTCCTCTGAGAGATTCTGACCCAATAGTGGATGGGACCACCATCAGTATTTGCAAAACCTGCAAAGAGGATTCTAAGCTGAGCCTCAGTTTATTGGGATAAGACTGATCCCCTATTCTTTGAAAGTTGGAAAATAAGTACCTCTCCTGGACTACTCATAGAGTGGGGCTATATGAATAGAATATAAATGTATAGGGCCGGCCCGGTGGCGCACTGCTATAGTACGCCACTTGGGAGTGCGGCGGCGCTCCCGCCGAGGGTTCGGATCCCACATACAGACCGGTT